>NW_015162005.1:113478-120145 GCF_001447785.1 Gekko japonicus | reverse complement strand
CTCTCACCCCACTTACATCACAGGGTGTCTGTTGTGGGGAGGTGAAGGGAAAGGAGTTTGTAAGCCGCTCTGAGACACCTTTGGGTAGTGAAGGGCGGGGTATAAATCCAATCTCTTCGTCATATGTTAGGCCATTGATTTGTTGGGCCATTTGCAAGCCTTATTTAGTAAATACAAATCCACTGAATCCATCAGCCATGCTCTATGACCTTTTCTGGAGGAAGAAGATGGATGTTATACTGTGTTTACAGTTGCAGAAGCCACTACAGAAATCCCTTAGACTCACTACCATATTCTTAGCTGGATACCACAGGGATAGTTTTCAGAGCTACAAGAAAATGCAGAGAGTGATCTGTTGATGTTGGGGAGGAACATGAAGAGGAAAAGAAGCTTCTTAGATTTTATTTTTCTGTCTTGTTATGGAAGGAATATAAAATATAGTTCAAGGAAGTGCTAGAGCCAGAAACAAAGTACAACAAAGATCCCTCCCCCCACATACAACATTCCCTTGTTGGCTTAACAAATCACACTTTTGAAATGGTGCCCGATTAATATCCTGTTATTCGTATTTTGGTTTATTCTAAGAGGAATACTGCATCTTTAAGGACCCTGCCCTGCTAGATGCACACGGTTGTCTTGGTAGCTGAGGCCACTATCCCTTTCTTCTGCCATTTCTCCCTCTTCTCTTTCTCTCTTATTTCTTCTCTCTTTCATCATCTGTTGCTCTGTCCCCCTCAGTGCTTTTATTCTATATCTGGGTTGTTGCAGCTCTGTAGTTCACATGCATTCGTACTTTAGAAAATGCACATGTCCGCACTGCTGAGTGTATTGTGTTCTGGGATTATTATTATTTTTATTTGAATAACCTCATCTCCCTTCTTTCTTTCCCCGATTGTAAGTGTAATGTCCATTCTCATTGTTAAAATCCTCAGTCCCTTTCAGAGAAAAAAATACAAACCCAGAAAACTACATAGTTTTAATGTGTCCAGGGCTTTTTTTTGTAGAAAAAGCCCAGCAGGAACTCATAAGCATAATAGGCCATACCCAACAGCAGAAACCTATTAGCATATTAGGCCACACCCATGACAGCACAGCTCATTAGCATATTAGGCCACACCCCTGTTTTACCAGAAGTGTGGTCATCCAGCCACACCCACCTTTTGCTTCTTATTCTGTTTACCTTGTTTGTTGTCAAAACCCAGGGCTTTTTGTTTGTAGCAGGAACTCCTTTGCATGTTAGGCCACACACCCCTAATGTAGCCAATCCTAATGAGTTTCTGCTGTTCGGTGTGGCCTATTATGATAATGAGTTCCTGCTGGGTGTGGCCAACTTGGGAGCCAGCCGGAACTCCATTCCTGTGTGTTCCTGCCCAAAAATAGCCCTGAATGTGTCCATATTGACACGGATAGATACAGGGTTGGATCCAGAGGAGGAGTTTGCAGAAGGTATTGGTAGAGCAAATTGGGAGAGCCTCGTAACCAGTAAGGGAAAAGCATCTCTTTCTCATTTCTCCATTGATGCAAACCGCAAATGGAAGAGAAAGAGGCGATTTTACCAGATCCCCATGTGTTGCTGTAGCATCCCATCCTGTTGCTCATTTTGCCTGTCTCCTGATCCTCGGGCATTTCAAGCCGCTTGGGGAAAGCAGGGGGGGAAAGCCACTCCACCAGCTCCTTCCATGAACCCTTCTACTTGGTCCAAACCACAGTTATTTCTGTTTTCTTGTGCTTGTATTATATGCGGACACATTCACGCCCAGCACTGTAGATAATCTACTTGGGAAATCTCTTGGATGAATAGATTTGTAGTGTAACTGAGATTAACATTTGATCTCATATATGTGCGTGTGTGTGTGTATGAGTTAATTCTTTCTCTAAATCCGCAGTATGGAATAGAATTTCATAATGAGGGAAGTGATTGCAAGGAATGTAGTGGGAAGAGGAAAATGCAAAGGGCGTGTGCCTGTTCAGAAAAATGCATATACCATGACCTTCCAGAAATACTTCAGATCTATTTGAAACGATACATAGAGAACTGGCAATGACATCATTTAATGAAACAATTAAGTAGGTCCAAACGTCTTAACAATTAGTGCATGGTAGGCAGGGCTCTTTTTGTAGAAAAAGCCCGGCAGGAACTCATTAGCAGAATAGGCCACACCCAACAGCAGGAACTCATTAGCATATTGGGCCACACCCCTGATAGCACAGCTCATTAGCGCATTAGGCTGCACCCTCATGTTACCAGAAGTGTGGTTATCCAGCCACACCCACCTTTGCTTGTTATTCTGTTTACCTTGTCTGTTGCAAAACCCAGGGCTTTTTTTGTAGCAGGAACTCCTTTGCATGTTGGGCCACACACTCTTAATGTAGCCAATCCTAATGAGTTCTCGTTGTTGGGTGTGGCCTATTATGCTAATGAGTTCCTGCTGGGCGTGGCCAACTTGGGAGCCAGCCGGAACTCCGTTCCTGTGCGTTTCTGCCCAAACATAGCCCTGGTGGTAGGGCAAGGGTTGTAGGTACTAAGGCTGACAGTTCCTGCCTCCTCCCCAGAAGAGGACTTCGGGAGGCATTCCCCAATGTGGTGATGTCACTCAGAAGTGATATCATCACATTGGGGATGCACCTGAATCCCAAGGAGCAAATTCACTGCTTGGAATTCAGGCAACTGCCCCCCCCAAGCATTGAAAGGGATCCTTTAAATGCTTTTGGAGAGCAGGGGCCCATGCATCTGAATCCCAAGTGTCGAATTTGTTGTTTGGAATACAGGTGTGCCACCAGTGACTGCCCCTCTCCCTCCACCCCTGTCAGATTTAAAGGGCCCTCCAGCTGATTGGTGGGCCACGTGCTCCCACCAATCAGCTGAAGGACCCTTTAAATCTGGCAGGAGGGGAGGGAGAGGGGTGGCCATGGGTGACTGCTGTTGGGGGTGGGCCTTGGGGTGGGGCTGGCAGTAGACAGGAGTCCCCTGTCACGATGTGGGGCTAGGCAGGGGCGAGGCAGTCAGGATACAGTCTGAGGTCAGGAGCCAGTCACGCAAGTTAGCCGGAAACCAAGTCCAATACACAAAGCACGAGCGGGGTGGTCAGGGTATAGTCCCAAGTCAAGAGCCAGGCAAGCAAACCAACCAGGAAACCAAGTTCAAAAGCACAAACCATTAGAGGCGTCAGGAAACCAAAGTCCAAAATAGTCAAGAGCCAGGAAGTCAAAAGTTTGGGGTGCAGAGTCAAAGTGTGGTCATTCAAGCCGAGGTCAAGGAGCCGAGGAAATCCAGACAGGAACCAGGAGTTGGGATCACGAGCAAGGAGGTGCAGAGCTTCGTCCGAAGAGACTAGTTGCTGGCACGATTTGTCAGCATGAGAGCGTGGGTTAAATCGCCCATAAGCCTGCTGGCAATTACCGCACCTCAAGCGAGTCCCAGCTCCTACTAATACTCGAGGCTGAAGGAGCACCTGTCACACATGCATGCCTCTCACCACCGGGCTGTCATATCCCGGCGGCACTGCTCTCTCAAATGGGATACCGGTGGAGGCGAATCAGGAGGAGAACTGTCCGGGCATGCTTCTGCCTCAGCTGTTGTTAGGGTAGCCTCTGGAGTCTCAGCCCTGTCAGGTGCGGGAGCCTCCGGCATTGAGAGCTCATCCCAAGCAGCACTTAGATCCTCTGCTGGGGCCGCTTGTTCGCACTCAGCGGGAGCCGCTGGCTCGCAGTCAGCAGGAGCCGTGACATCCCCGAAATTGGGGGATCCCCCACCTGGGGACTGGCATCCCTAGTAGGTACCCACCTGTTAGAAGAGCACAGAGTCGCTTAGACCTGGAGCCTCCTAAAGTACATAGCGTGGTGTGTATGTTGGGGGTGAAAGTATGAATTATCTGCTGAAGTGAACAATGTTTTTTTATGTTCTAATTCATATTATTCAGTTGTGTTTAGGAGGGAAAAGCAAGATATAAATAGTTTAATACAAATATAATTAAATAAAGTCTTAGGATATTTTTTTTTACATCTCCCCTGTGGCACGGTCCCAGTGCTAACCAAACTTTCCTAATGAAGCCCAATGTAGTTTAGAAATGTTAAACTTGACATTTCTGTACCTAAGAATGACTGGTATGTGCCTTTGGACGACTGGTATGTTGAGGGCCTCCTGTGGAAACATAGACAGACTGGTGGATGAGTGGGCTGGGAAAGGAACAAGTAACCTATGTTACCTCCTTGAAAGGTGGTTAGCATTTAATTGAAAGCTTTTTGAAATGATCCCCACAGAAGTTAGGAGGAGGGAGGGTAGGTAGAGCTATAATTTGCCACTATTGTGGCAAATTAAACTAAACACTATTGTGTGTTTATCATAAACAGGCAGTTCACATCTCCTTGCATAATACCTTAGTCTCTTTAATTTATATTTTATGTAATATGATCACTGATTTTAATTTAATCAAATACTCGATTCTGGATCTCATATCGGGAAAGTCTGAAGATCTTAATGGGAGTAGCCATTTAAATAAACGTGAAAGACTTGAATTAATGGAGGGTAGCTTGCAATATGGGGCTCGTGCCTTGGAGGAGTTCTACGTGAGCCTCATTCAGAGGAAGGAGAGTCTTGCAAGGCCACGCATCTCTTTTTGTGCATTTTGGCAGAGTTTCTCACAGGAGAAATTCTCCGTGAGTCGCAGCCTCTGCTTGCAACTTTGTTCGCTGGGCACACCAACCCTCTCGGAAACACTGATCTTAGTTGTTATTGTCCTAGAAACTACAGGTGCACATGTAGGAAAATAAAATTTCCAGATGACCATTGTGCAAAGGCAAGAGAGGGGTACATGAGCAAAACGGGAGAGGGTCCACATCAATGCTCCCTCTAAGCTGTGGAGTCTTGTGAGCAGAAAATCTACTTTGTGAGCGACTGGCATTGAAGTTGTGAGCGAGACATTTGGCTTCTGCATAAATTAGTATGCCCTGGAGCCATCCTTCCTGAGCGAAGACAAAAATGTGTGAGCCGGAGGCTAAAAAACTGTGAGCTAGCTCACACTAACTCAGCTTAGAGGGAACACTGGTCCACATCCTTTTCAGCCATTGCAGTTCGCTGTGCATAGCCTAATCGCTTGCCGTGAAAAAGCAGCAAGCCCAATATGAGCAGCTAGCTGTTCAGGCTGGCTTATAAGGATGGGCCTTCTGCTCTTCTCCGTTCTACCTGCTGTGTCTGTCCCCCTCCCCCCAATTCCCAGATGCAAACACCTGCCATGTTTATGAGCAATATGGAAATATTTGTCTAGTGAAGGAAATCCTCCCCTCCCAGGAGTGTTCCACACTGCTGCTTCCATCAGGCAGCTGATGCCTGAGGCAATAAGAATGTCCTCATAGATATCTGAACAGTTTTTCACTCTGCTTTTCGTACTCTTCTCTCCACCCACTTCCGTGTCCCTCTCTCTCTCTCTCTCCTCTTCTCTTTCATTCCCCCTGCCAAGGATGACGAGTGCTGACGCATTGGGGTAAGCTCCAGTTTTGGATTATACCTGTTGTGGGAACTTTCCTCATTTTGGGGGGAGAGACGTTTTTTTAAATGATCACCAATGAAACGATCCTTATGATGACATGACACGTTGTTATGAAAAAGAGAGTCTTTGGGAAGTACAACTCTCCCCATACCTCTCTGCGTGTGATTGCTTAGTTTTCCCTGCATCTTACAGAATAAACAAACTTAGCCCACCACTCTAGCCTCTATTTCACATTCCACCTTTTTTCGAGAAAAATGGAAGGTATGCACAGGCTAAACATGTACATGATGCAGGTACATACTACTGGCCATAACTCCCTGCCATGTGTACACGGTTTGGCCAACGAAAACCATTTTAGAGCCTGGGAGAGCTGC
Organism: Gekko japonicus; assembly: GCF_001447785.1. Lineage (NCBI taxonomy): Eukaryota > Metazoa > Chordata > Lepidosauria > Squamata > Gekkonidae > Gekko > Gekko japonicus. Next base: position 114,285 of record NW_015162005.1, on the reverse strand, counting down.
GGTTTGTGTTTCTCATCATCGTGGTCGGCAGAATTCCTTACCTTCTACTCACCATCAGTCCACGCAGTGAGTAAGCACTGATCCAGGATCATTGTGGCATCTGACATCTCTGACTCAATCGACTGCATGTGGGTTATTCTAGCGCTGCAGGTGCTTTTTCTGTGGACTCCTCCAGTACTTCATAGTGAGCTAGAGTTCTGAATCTGCAGACACTGTGACACCAAGGGATTGAAATGCTTCCACATTCCAGTGTATATATCCTTTCTGGGACGGTATATGCATGTGACTGCACAGGTGCAAATTCACAGGCTTGTTTTCCATTAGGTTAGTCAAGAATAGAAGAGGGCGAACTCTAAAAATTTAATTGTACAAAATATACATACATTTATTCAGCACAACTTAAAATGACAAATAAGGGCCCATTCATACCTCATATACACATGTAAAAACATACAAAGGCTGATGAAATAGACCTAACGCGTTTCGGCCTTCACAGGCCTTCCTCCGAGGTCCAATGCCAATATGTTGGCTAATATGTAAAAATATATACAATCATACATATATAAAATATGAAGTAAAGACCAGAAAACAATTGTTCCAAAGTTTAATCACTGGGTAAAGAAGAGAAATGCAGAAATACAAATAAGACCTCCAGTGTAATCACATGTCCAGTAGTACTTCTCTCTGGTCAACTTAGGAGAATATATAGTTTACCAGAGAGAAGTACTACTGGACATGTGATTACACTGGAGGTCTTATTGTGAAGGCCGAAAGGCGTTAGGTCTATTTCATCAGCCTTTGTATGTT
>NW_015162005.1:103265-112682 GCF_001447785.1 Gekko japonicus | reverse complement strand
AAAATAGCCCTGATTAGTACTAATGTTTCTGAAGCCAGGAAGAAAAGGGTTTTGTCCTTTACTTGCTCCATAGTCAAAGTGGCAATGGAATAAATGCATTTTGGTGAGTGTGTTACTTCCACTGCAACCTGATGACATTGTTTTCGATTCTCCCCGAAGCACAAGAGGGAGTGCCACCCCAAAAGTATAGCACAAATAGTGCTACAAAAATTGCTCCATCCTTCTGTTCTGTCAGAAGAGCCAGCTTCATAGACAGAAGAGCCAGACAGGGCAGTTTGAACCCCAAAAATTGCTCCATCCTTTCCGCCTCCTCAGTGGTGCACATCAACCACTGTGACTGTTAATCCCTGCGAGGTCTCACAGTTCAGGAAATCACCTTTCCTAGGGTCAAGTGGCTGCTAGGGGAGGAGAAAGTGGGAGAGATTTGCGGCTGTGTCCAACTCAGTATATATTTTCCCACAACTGGGGGCATAGTCGTAGATCTCCTGGGGTGTTCAGAAGTGACTGAAACTTTGGAGAATGTCAAAGGAGTCCAGAGATGCTGTTGAAATGGTCATGTCAGGGCCCCAATATGGCAGGCACCCGTCACTGTGAAATACTCAAACCCAGTCCTGACAATTACCAAATTATTCACAGCAATATGTATAACCTATTCCTACCTCAGTGGTTTAGAAATTAAATTCTACTTACATTTATTTATTTATTTATTGTTTGTATTTATACCCCACCTTGCCTGACAAGCAGGGTCAAGGCGGCTAACACGATTAAATAACATAACAAAAAAATAAAATAATTAATAAATACAATATCGGTTAAAATGAGTAAACACCAACAAGTACAAAACCAACTATGGCGGTAATCCAATCCAATCCCCGAGATAAGGGTAGTAACCAGCAGAGACTCTAGACAGGAGATGGTCCAAGTTCGGCCAGAAGATGTTCCAGGGCACACCCCTCAGTGGCAGCCCCTAATTGAACGCCTGGTAAAAGAGCTCCATTTTACAGGCCCTGCGGAGCTGTGAGAGGTCCCGCAGGGCCCTGATGTTCTCTGGGAGCTCGTTCCACCAGTGTGGGGCCACCACCGAGAAAGCCCTGGTTCGGGTAGTATTTAGCCTGGCTTCTTTCGAACCAGGGAGGGTCAATCGGTGTTGCGACCCTGACCTCAGTGCTCTCTGGGGCTCGTATGGGGAGAGGCGGTCCCTCAGGTAGGCAGGTCTCTGACCATATAGGGCTTTAAAGGTTAACACCAGCACCTTGAACCGAACTCGGTACGCTATAGGCAGCCAGAGCCTTTTAACAATTGCATGAGAATCAGAAATTCAATGGATACTGCTTTATCAGGAATGGCGTTTACAAGGCGGGAAATGAGTTTCCTGTTGAGTTCTGCTTGTCGTGAAATTATTAAAGGCACAGGAGTTATGCCAGAGAAAAAGATGGCAGGGAACATCTAATTCCTGTACTTAGTACTCTATTTTCTGTCATTTTCTAAATTAGTCTTTAACAGTGGTTCATGCTTCAAAGAGGTGTTGCTTTCTTTCGAAAGGCAGAGACCGGGAGGGGCGATCATCATCTTTTGCACAGAAAGTCACGAGTTATCTCTGCCCAGTTTGGTTTTGGCTTATAATAAAACGTAACAATTCTGTCATTGTTCTTTGGTTTTAGTTTATATAAAACCCTCTTTGACATGCTTTTGTTACCAGTTAAAGCTTTGGAAAAGTATGTGTGGATTTGTTGGCTCAGTTGGTACAGACGTGAGCAATGTTCCCTCTAAGCTGTGGAGTTTTGTGAGCAAAAATTCCACTTTGTGAGCACTGGCATTAAAGTGGTGAGCAAGCGATTTGGCTGCTGCATAAATCAGTGTGCTCTGTAGCCGTCCTTTCCTGAGCTGAGACAAAAGCGTGTGAGCCGGAGGCTAAAAAACTGTGAGCCCAGCTCATAAGAACATAAAAACATAAGAGACACCAATGTTGGATCAGGCCAAAGGCCCATCTAGTCCAACACTCTGTCACACGGTGGCCAAAAATACCAGGTGCCATCAGGAGGTCCACCAGTGGAGCCAGGACATTAGAAGCCCTCCCACTGTTGCCCCCCCCAAGCACCAAGAAGACATCACTTGCCCCAGAGCCCCTATCTATACCTTGTGGCTAATAGCCACTGATGGACCTCTGCTCCATATGCCTATCTAATTCCCTTTTGAAGCCGTCCATGCTTGTAGCCGCCACCACTTCCTGTGGCAGTGAATTTCATGTGTGAATCACTCTTTGGGTGAAGGAGGACTTCATCTGTTCTGACCCAGTTGCTCAGCAGTTTCATGGAGTGCCCACGAGTTCTTGTATTGTGAGAAAGGGAGAAAAGTACCTCTTTCTCTACCTGTTCTTTCCCATGCATAATCTTGTAAACCTCAATCATGTCACCCCTCAGTCGTCTAACTCAGCTTAGAGGGGACACTGGACATGAGACTGCCTTCTACTGAGTCAGACCATTAGTCTGTCATGGTCAGTACTGTCTTCACAAAGCAGCAGCAGCTCTCCAGGGTCTCAGGCAGAGGCCTTTCACATCACCTGTCACCTGAGCCTTTTGCCTGGAGATGACAGGGATTGAACTTGGGACCTCCTTCATGCAAAGTAGATGCTCTGCCACTGAGCCCAAGGGCCCCCGCACAGTTAGCAAAAAATGCCTTATGAGGCAGACATCCTCAGCAGACAGCTAAATGGCTTCATCCCATGTCGGTTTTGTCTTTATAAGTGGGAAGGATGTAAGAAAAGCAAAGGCCCGACTTCTGATGGTTTGGGAAGTGGCTTTATTGTGAAACAGGTAAGCTTCACAAAATGACCAAGGAATGTGAATCAGATGCCTTTCAGGTGTCCTGGTGTGTTTTCTCACAAAAACTCTTTTAGTGTCGTCTTCATTCTGCCTTGTCTCAGCGATGCAGTTGTCATAAACTCATGGTGATGACGTGTTGACACCGCACTCTACCACACTGGGATGGGTCTGACGTATGTTTTTGTTGAGACCTTGATGAAGAGCTCTGCAGGGATATAAAGTATGGTTTTATGTTAGAAATCTACGTCCCCTGAATAACAAGAGAAATGTTAACCTTGTAAAGATCATAAATAGTTCCACAGATTCCAGGCAGGTTACATGCAAACAGCCGTGTCCAGTTCAATAACTGTAGCTCAAGTCTAGAGATAAAAGACGCTTTGTCCACTCTAATTTTTCACACCCTTCTGATTTTTGTAACGGCGTCGGTTCTGCGTGCTGATGTGCAACCTCTGTATTGTGGAGTACCCAACAAGCAGGATCCCTTTGTCCTGTGCATGATCTCTCTTGCTTTCGTATGAATTCTGACCCCAGTTTCTCTAAGGTGGTCTTAGGATCTGGGTGATAGATGAACAGCGGCGGAGAAGACCTTCCTAATAAACTTTAAATAACGATGCAAGGTTTTTACCCGCCAAGTTGATATTGATAGGAGAGTAAGACCTATGTTACTATAAGGATACATTTTAAGACACTGAATGGCAAGCATGTTTCCCAGGATCTCCTTGGATGCTTCGGTTTATCTGAAATGTTGAGGTTTCCAAATGACTATGAAATGTTAAGGTTTAAGCATGATGCCATTTTCACAACTGTTGTAAGCTTGTAAACAAGAGCGTAGACTTTCCAATTTCCGGGGGGGGGGGCTGGGGCTGGGCCAGAGGCATTGCTGTGCTAGGTCCTAAAAGAACCGAGGCCCAGTGACATCATAGGGAGGAGCCAGTGACGTCACAGGCCATTCTCACTATTTATGGAGGCGGAACCATGTGGGATTTAGGAAGGGGTTCTCCAGAAATTTAGGGGGACCTGGAAACCCTTGAGAACCCCCCTAGGCAACATCAGGGGAAGGCCTCCTCGGCCTCCGTGCCCTCTTGTTGACCCTCCAGAGGTCGGCCTCTGTGTGAGACAGGATGCTGGACTGGATGGACCCTCACTGGTCTGACCCAGCACCATGCCTGCACAACACTTTCCCCTCAGTTGCAAGCATGACAAAGGGTGGCTGGACCTAGTTGTCCCCGGGGGAGGCTGAGCACCTTCCTGAAAATTGGGGGACGGCTGACGCCCCGCCACCCCCACGAACTTTACGCCTATGCTTGTAAAAGAGAGTAATCAACTAAAGCTTTACAGCATTTGTTCAAGTCCTGTAGCCAGCATTTTGACTAATATATACTGGCACAGACAATGCTTTCCCCCAGTTCCCGTCAGTCAGCTGGAAGAGAATCATTCTCCTCTGTGTATCTCCCTACCCTGCTACGTGCTTTCTCTGTCATGTGTCTGTCTGTCCTATAACCTTAGTTCCCTTCCCTGTTTCTCACAGATCACCTCTCTGTCTCATGCTCCCTGTACAGGCATGACACTCCCACCTCTGTCCCATATACATGCTGTTTATTTTCATCTCTTTGTCATGTGTCCCTTCCTCCACATGTTCATACCACATCTGTCAGCAGCAGGCCACACCTGACTCCCCCAAAATGGGTTGTTCTCATCTAGAAAGCCATTCTGTCCTCTCCTTCACTCCCTCTACAGACCCAGGAAAATCATCTTTAACCTCCTAGTCTCCAGCCTGTTAAAACTGGCCTCCATGCTGTTGATTAGGGATGGGATTGATCTGGCTCGCGAACTTAAGTTCATGATGAATTTTGGCCTGTTCGTGGTTCGCGAAGCAATGTTCGTAGAAGGGCAGCCAGCACAAACATTCCATGAACTTCCATGCTGTTCATGGCAGTTCATGAACGGATACATTTCCAGACAGCTTCCACTCAATTAAAATGTTTACAAAATTTCAAAGCAACCGGGGGGCTGCAGAATTGTCCAATCTTGGAAACACCTACGCTTAACAGGCTGCCAATAACAGAGTTCCCATTCTGCTCTATGGGATCAGAATGCTATATATCAGCTCAGCTCAGCTCTGAAGTCTCTCCTCTGTTGGCTGTTGGCAGTTAGACAGAGAGGCAAGGAACTTGTTAAAGACAAAGCACATTAATTTATTCCTGATTGTGAAATCTCTCCCCTGCTGGGGTTTGGCTGTTAGGTGGACTCAGGACTCCGGGCCACCCCATCTCTCTTCACATGCTGAGTGGTGGGGCTTAGATACTGGGTGCCTCAGCTGAGAACCAACATTTTGTACCCTCCTGATTGTGAACTCCTCTCCCCTGCTGAGGTTTGGGGTGTTATGTGGACTCTGGGCTCTGAGCCACCCCATCTCTCTGCTCAAGCAGAGCAGTGGGGCTTACCTAGTGGATGCCTTGACTGAGGATCCACATTTTATACCTTCTTGATTGTGCACTCCACTTTCCTAATGGGGTTTGGGGGTGTTAGGTGAACTCAAGGCTCTGAGCCACCCCATCTCTCTATTCATGCTAAGCAGTGGGGCTTAGCTAGTGGATGCCTTGACTGAGGACTCACATTTTGTACCCTCCTGACTGTGAAGTCTTCTCCCCTGCTAGGGTTTGGGGGTGTTATGTGGGCTCAGGACTCTGAGCCAACCCATCTCTCTTCTCACGCTGAGTGGCAGGGCTTAGCTACTGGTTGCCTCAGCTGAGGATCCACATTTTATACCCTCCTGATTGTGAACTCCTCTCCTCTGCTGGGGTTTGGGGGTGTTAGGTGGACTCAGGGCTCTGAGACACCCTGTCTCTCTGCTAACGCCAAGTGGTGGGGCTTAGCTACTGCATGCCTTGGCCGAGGACCCACATTTTATACTGGCCTGATTGTGAACTGCTGGTTTGGGTGTTAGGGGGACTCATGGCCACACAAGAGAGGTTGGGCCGGATGACAGCCTTATGTGACCAGTACTCCAGAGGATCAGCAGCAGTGGGCTCAGGGGACTTGGCGAGGTACTCCCTCACCATCGCTTCTCCCGAATCCTCCACCATTGCACTCCTGACATCCTTGTCACTGCTGATCTTCCAGTTCACCACTGACAACCAGTAGTGAGGCTTCTCCCTAGTTGGGCTCTTTTGAGGCACAGATTCTGGGCTGCAGCTCCTCCTCAGGTGCTGGGCTGCATCTCCTCCCCTAGCCACTGTTCCCTCTGGCCATGTCTGTTGGCCTGTAGCCTCTACACTTCTTTGCAGAGCTCACGCTTCCATTGCCAGAGCTCTGCATTTAGGAGAGCAATGCTGCCTTTTATCCAAGGGTCACAGATACAGGCCAGCTTGTACTCCCCTTTCTTGCAGAGAGGTTGCAACCTGGTGGTGATGTCCACCTGAAACCTCTCTACCAAAGCCATGACCCATGAGAGAATAGCTGTCCCCTTGGGGCCCTGGTCCAGTGCAGAGGCCAGCACCCAGTCCAGCCCTCAAATCAGGGGGATGACTTGCCCCAGGGTGGCCGTATGGGCGCACAGCACATCGGTGGTGTCTTGGAAGGCCTTGAGAACATGCATCATTTGAGAGAGGGTCAGCCAGTTGTTGGAGCTGATTCTGAGCTCCTCTTCCCTGTGCAGGATGGTCATGGAGGAGATGACATCCTGTGCCATGCTCTCCTGCTCCATGGAATATGCAATCATGGTGTAGGTGGAGCTCCTCATTCTCCTCCCCCTGCCTCTCTCACAACAGATGGACAGATGCTGCAGCACACGAAGTGGGTGGCCAGGTTCTGGCAGGTCTCAAGCAAGGACCACATCTTGAGGGGGGCAGTGATCCAGGTGGCCTTGACAGTGCTTCCGAGCCCCAGAGCATCCTTCACCACCAGCTGAAGCATATGCACTAGTCAGAGGTGCACCTTGAGGTGCACACGCTTCACTTCTGCCATCATGTTGGTGCTGGCGTCCGTGACCGTGTAGCCACAGACAATGTTGCCGCCACTCACCCACTCCCTCAGGCTATTCTGTATCACAAGGCAGCAATGTTTTGTGCTGTGTGGTCTGCATCCATCCTTCTGGGGCCTGGGCCTGAGCCATACCCCGACATTCCTGCTTTTTTTCCTGCTGGCTGCTCCAGAGGTCTGCCGTGAAGTGCACCATTCTGCCTTGTCTATTGCAACTGCAGCCAGCAAAAGGCTGCGTCCTCCACAAGGGACTATGTCCTCTGTACCTGGGACCCCAGAGATTTAACCTGCCCCAAACTGGGAGAAACTGTAGAGGAGCGGGCGGCAGGGTGAGATTCCCTATACATTTGGATTGTGTTGCTTGCAAGGGGTCCATTATATACACATTTGAACGTATGCCTGATATTTTCCCCAAAAGCGCTTTCCTGACTTGACCTTAGTCCTGTTGGGTTTGTACTGCCATACTGGCACTGATTCTCCTGGGCTTGCAAAAATGCCCCACCCCCTCAATTTCTACTGTAGAGATTCTCTAGCTTGACCTTAGTCCTGTTGAGTTTGCAGTGCCACGGTGTCACTGGTTCTGCTGGGCACATTGCAGTGGCTTGCAAACATGCACCCCACCTTCAGTTTCTACTGTGGAGATTCTCTAGCTTGACCTTAGTCCTGTTGAGTTTGCAGTGCCACAGTGTCACTGGTTCTGCTGGGCACATTGCAGTGGCTTGCAAAAATGCACCCCACCTTCAGTTTCTACTGTGGAGATTCTTTGGGACTCTGATTTGGTTCTGCTGGGCTTCTATTACCCTTGCCTTTTTTGTGTTCTCCCCCTCCATTGGAAACAATAGAGGATGTTGGCATCTTCTTTTGGGGGCCATAACTCAGATCCTGTAAATCCAATCCTCACCAAACATGGAGGGCAGGTAGAGGAGCGTCAGCCAAAGATCCCCTGTGAGTTTGGTGCCTCTAGCTTGCACAGGATCTGTTCAATACACTCCTGAACCTCCTAAACCAGTACCTGTCATTTCCCTAGAAAGCATTTTCCTGGGGGCACCTTCGTTGAGAGGATGTAACTCAAACCCTTTAAATCCAGACCTTGTCAAACTTAGAGGGCACGTAGAGGACAGCCAGAGAACCCCTGTGAGTTTGCTGTCTCCAGCATGCCTGGGGGCTGTTCTACGCATCATGAACTTCACAAACCAAACCGCTTTGTTTATCATCTAAAAGTTCATGGTTTGTGGTTCACGAATCGGGCATGCTGCAAACCACAAACCAAACCGCATTTTTCTTGTTAATGCCCATCCCTACTGTTGATGGTGTGAGTTTGGTGCCTCTAGCTTGCACAGGATCTGTTCAATACACTCCTGAACCTCCTAAACCAGTACCTGTCATTTCCCTAGAAAGCATTTTCCTGGGGGCACCTTCGTTGAGAGGATGTAACTCAAACCCTTTAAATCCAGACCTTGTCAAACTTAGAGGGCACGTAGAGGACAGCCAGAGAACCCCTGTGAGTTTGCTGTCTCCAGCATGCCTGGGGGCTGTTCTACGCATTATGAACTTCACAAACCAAACCGCTTTGTTTAGCATCTAAAAGTTCATGGTTTGTGGTTCGCGAATCGGGCATGCCACAAACCACAAACCAAACCGCATTTTCCTGGTTAATGCCCATCCCTACTGTTGATGGGCCCAGCCTCTGCCTCAGGCCTCAAGAATATGGAACATCTTAATTGTCACGGCAACCATGGCGGTGAAGAAGTGCATACCTGCCTGAAGCTTGCTGCCTTCTGCATTTCAACTGCTGCAAGAGAGCACGCCCAGCCCATTGCTCTTTTTCACCAGTTTATTTATTGTGTATTCTTTGTATACATTTTTTGCTTAAGTGGGGTGGAGACTTAAGGTGTGCGGGGGTGTCCAGTTGCCGTATTGCAGCTGCGCATTAGCCTCCAGTAAGCAGCAGTAAGCGCCTTCCATTTAAATCCTCCTTGTTCAGTTCTGTGGATGAAATTGACACGAGGAAATGGCCAACGACTTGGCCGAGCCAGCACGCAAGTGAAGGGGCACACCGCAGCCTCCCCTTTCTCTCCTTCTCATTCCCCCACTCTCCTCTATGGCTTCCCACCACTGGGCTACTCTGGATTTGGGCAATACCCATAGAGGAACATGAGCTCAGAGGTTGGCTGGTCGGTTGGTCAGTTTGTGCTTCAGCTGTGGCATCCGCCATGGGGGTGGTTGTGGAGCTGGTGGGGATGCAGTTACTCTGAAGGACAAGGAGGGAGGAAATCTTTCCAGCAGGGACACTTCCAGAGAGCAGAGTTTTTCGACTTGCAGGAAGGGGTTCGGCAAAAAGCTGATGTTTCTCTCCCTCCCCCCTTCTGCCTCCAGCTCCGCATCGAACTGTATGTATTTGAGGGGGCGGACAGCAGCTCCTAGCAATGGGAACCGGCATTGCTGGTGTGGAGAACCTGTCTTCGCAAAGTCCCCACCCAAGGAATCTGCCCCCGCTTTCTGTCAAAAAGTGAATCAAAGCAGGAAGGAAGGAAGGAAGGAAGGAAGGAAGGAAGGAAGGAAGGAAGGAAGGAAGGAAGGAAGGAATGAAGTCCGACACGCATGCACATGACTT
>NW_015162005.1:99218-102795 GCF_001447785.1 Gekko japonicus | reverse complement strand
GAGGGAGGGAGGGAGATCCACACCAAAATGGCTTTCAGAAAAACTGAGGAAACAGCGGAGGGAAACCAAACTGAGAGCTGAGCAATGCAGAATTTAAAAATAACCCAAGAGAAAAGCAGAGCGAAACTTGCAGGCAATGCAGAATTAAAAATATACAGCGAGTCAAAAGCAGGAGGCAACGCAGTACTCAAAAAAAAATAGTACTTCGAGGTGGAACAGTTGTAAGCGTGGGGAATAGCCCAGTGTAGAAAGGGCCAGTGTTGGTAGACTAATTCCTATTTACCTTAGGTACAGTTTTCAATTCAATGCAATTCAATTACCTTCATTGGCATGGAGGGTGCAGTTTTATGGAAGATGGGAGTTACAGAATTCATGTCTAAGTGTGCTCGCCCTCCAAGGCCAATCTCCATCCCCTATTTAAACTACAAGGGAGTTTCTCAACAGATTGGCTGCTACCTGGTAGATTCACCTCTTGATTGGCAGCTCCATGGAATTGGTAGACAGCAGTGTATACGCAGCATCGGGAGGGGCTGTTGGAAACTTGAACGTCATGACAGGCTGACAGAGATTCCTCCACGGTGCTAGTAGGCAGGAGGACTCAGTGTGCAACCAACCTTGCGGCACAGGAAAGGCTGTGCTTGCTTAACTCATCTAACACAACTCTCTTTTATTCCATCTTTGAAGTCTGAGGAGACAATCCTTCATGCAATTTACAGGATCCCGGGGGTCAAAGTGAATTGGCTTTGGAGGTGCACATCCTGTGGTGCCAGTTGTCCCCCTTAGGGCCCAAGCTGAAGACAGCGTGAAATATGGTGCTTGCTTCCCTTCATACTCAGAGGCGGATTAAGGCTCACGGGTGCCCTAAGCACTAACCAATCTTGGTCCCCCCCCTCCTTTCCACACTGACCCAGTCCATTTTAGTTGTTGACCTGTCTGACCAGACATACAATGCAGGTTGCAGCAATACAAAAATGTATTCATATGGTAGCACAATATACTGTACAACTAAGCCGGTGGTAGGCAAACTGCGGCTCGAGAGCCACATGCGGCTCTTTGGCCCCTTGAGTGTGGCTCTTACGCGGTAGGTGCTAACGGCCTATTCTCTCCATTGTTCTCTATGGTGGGAAAAAAGTAACTTTTTTTCCCACCATAGAGAACAATGGAGGGGATGGGGAAACCTGTTTGGGGGCCCGTAGAATTGGACCCCCTGGTTCAATGTTCCTGAAACATGGCGGGTATCTTGGGGAGAGGCTCCAGCAGCTACCCTGCGATTCTGGAGTTGGAAGGGGTCGACCTCAGCGAACGTACCTCAATCAGATTGAGGACATTTTTAGCAAAGGCCAGTTTAGGAGTACCCTAATTAAGTTAATAACAATGTACCTACCTATATAGTTTAAGTTTAAAAAATTTGGCTCTCAAAATAAATTTCAATCGTTGTACTGTTGATATTTGGCTCTCTTGACTAAAGAGTTTGCCCACCACCGAACTAAGCTTTTCAGCCTTTTCCCAACTTTGTGGTGCCCCCTTTGGGCCTGGTGCCCTAAGCACGTGCCTAGTCTGCTTCATGGTGAATCCGCCCCTGTTCATACTACTTGCCAGGCCAGGGCAGCTGCAGGCTGATGCCTGGGCACTGTCCCGTGTGACTTACAATTGCTGACAGAATATAAGCTTGCAGAAATGTGGGTTTTTCCTCTGCATTCCTTCAGTATATAGGAGGCTCCTTTATGCCGCTGATTGCATCTGCACACGTAGGACCCCTGGTGAAACTGGGGACACTGAGAGCTGTACTTGCAGTGCTAGAAACTGAAGTCAAACACAAAGACCGATTTCACACAAGAGCTGTGCCGTGGTCACGCCTCCCTTTGCCCCGCTTCTATTGGTCAATTTTCCACTCGAAGCCGCACAGCCGCATTTTGGCTCGCGGCTTGGCCCGATTTTCCGTGCGGTTCCGTGATCCTGTTTTTCGAGGATCACGAAACCGCGGGGAAAATTGGGCGAAGCCGCGGGTCAAAATGTGGCAGTGTAGCTTTGAGTGGGAAATTGACCAATAGAAGTGGGGCAAGGGGAGGCGTGGCCGCGGTGCAGCTCTTGTGTGAAATCGGTCAGAGAGATTTTTCTTTCAGTCAGCAGTGGATTATATATGTGTGCAAAGATACATATACTATACATATAGAATTACCGTTATACTTCATAGTAGATCTGCATGAACTACCATAAAAATCAATAATGGTCACAAGCACATAAACGAAGTTCAATATATTTTGCAGACATTTAATCATTCTTCCTCACTGCTTTATCTCCTTTTCAGAAACTGTGTATTATACAGATTAGAACAAATCCCACAAAGTTTTCTGTGATAGAATATATCAGCAAGTGCACAAAAGAGTCTTGTGGCACCTTAAAAACTAAAGCTGAAGTTCTTCCTAAGCACATTTACTAAGGTGTAAGTCCCATTGATCCTGCCAACCTAGAAGTTCGAAAGCAAGAAATTGCAAGTAGATAAATAGGTACCACTTCGGTGGGAAGGTAACAGCGTTCCATGTGCCTTGTGTTTAGTCATGCCGGCCACATGACCATGGAAACGTCTTCGGACAGCGCTGGCTCTTCGGCTTTGAAACGGAGATGAACACCGCAACCCTAGAGTCGGATTCGACTGCCTTTCGAGCAAGGGAACCTTTACCTTTACCTTTTAAGTTCCATTGAATTAAGTGGGATTTACTTCTGAGTACATGTGCTTAAGAGTGCACTGTACTGAGGGATTAACTTCCATGGATTAGAATGATGTCTGGTTTACAACAGTTTACGTCTCTGAACTGCCACAAGACTCTTAAGATGAAGTCTAATGAATATATTGTCTATTATTTGTCAAATGGGTTTGTCTCCATCGTTGTCTCTTCCTTTTAAAGATGGCAGCTTTTCCCAGACAGTGTTCTTCCTGTTCCAAAGGAATTACTCAGTACTACCCCTCAATGTAGGGGTATGGGAGTCCAAGCCAAAACTTTGATTCGTAGCCACACTCTGCAGTGTCCTATTTATTTATTTACTTAATTTATAGCCCATCTTTCCTACTGAGACTCCAGGCAGATTGCAGGTTAAAAAATAAATAAATGTTCTTTCAAACTTCTCTTACTCTATATTTTTCAATGAAATTAGACAGAAGAAAAATTAGATGTATACTATATAACATCAGCATAGGTTTTGCTTGTGCATTATGAACACAGCATGTGAAAATACTCTGTATTATTTGGGCTTGAGACAGATTAAGAAGTTCCTTTTAATTCATATATATATGAATTACACAAACACACACATGTGCCAAATTAGATGTACAGAATATAACATCAGCATAGGTTTTGCTTGTGCATTATGAACACAGCATGTGAAAATACTCTGTATGATTTGGGCTTCAGACAGATTAAGAAGTTCCTTTTAATTCATATATATATGAATTACACAAACACACACATGTGCCAAATTAGATGTACAGAATATAACATCAGCATAGGTTTTGCTTGTGCATTATGAACACCGCATGTGAAAATACTCTGTATGATTTGGGCTTGAGACAGATAAGAAG
>NW_015162005.1:64656-98709 GCF_001447785.1 Gekko japonicus | reverse complement strand
CCAATCAAGATTGGCCTTTAAAGCTTCCGCAGTGATAAAATCGCTGCCTGGAGCTTTGCCTTTTTTCAGGTTGTTAATTAGATGTTCAATTTCCTGTGCAGAGACCGGATCCCAGGAGGGGATGTTCTCGAGAGGGGTGGTAATAAATGAAACAGAGTGATAGGCACTGAATAGAGTCGAATAATGGTTTTCCCAGAGTTTTGGTGGAATCTTACTGGCTGGTACATTGCCGAGTTGTCTGTTGGAATTCGAAACCAGTTTCCAGAATTCTCTGCTGTCTTTTGCGTTGGCGGCTTTAATCAAGGCCTGCCATTTGTTTTGAGAGTCAGCTAACTTTTTGGCTCTCAAAATTGCCTTATATTCTTTTTTCTTCTTTTGAATTTCAGCTGCTGAAATAGAGTTTGGGGCACTTTGAAAAGCCTTAAAGGACCTAATTAGGCTTACCTTGGCCTGCCTACAATCCTTATCAAACCAACTATTGGAATAAGAGCTCCTTACATGGGTCTTATAAACTTCTTTTGAAAAAAGGGGGGTTAGTGTAGAGGTTAAATGAGTATATATGGTCAGAGGTGAGAGGTCTTCCTTTGCTTGGTTTGCAAAGTTACTGAAGAAAGTTTTCCCTTGCTCTGACAGAGTCCACCTAAGGAACTTATCGTTTAGCTCTTTATTCCACTTAAGTTTCTGTCTGCCTATCATTGGTATTGAAGTGGAATATGGATCGCAATTATTAGAAAAACCAGCTAAGTCCTTAGGCCATCTCAGTATAAGAGGAAGGTGGTCACTTTCAGGTCTTGCATCAACTAACAGATCAGTGACTCTTATAAAAAAGTCTTGCGAAGACAGTAGATAGTCTATTGTGGTATGCTTGGGGCCAGCCCAAAACGTAAATTGACCGGGGCAGTCTCCCTCTACGGCACCGTTAAGAATATACAAATCAAGCTTGTGGGCCATTTGTGCGAGGCATAGACCAGCGTAGTTTGCAACTGGATCTAAAGAAAAGATTTTATAAAAAGGAAGAGCACTGGCTGCAAAATTAAAACCATAGTTAAAAGTTAGCATCTCGTCATTTGTATGATTTGGGCTTGAGACAGATAAGAAGTTCCTTTTAATTCATATATAAATATGAATTATACACACATGCACACACACATATGCCATCATGGCATGCATCGTGGAACTTCCATGCTATTTTTGAGACACTGATCTTTGCTCTATGATTTTGATGGACTGGGTGGTGGAGGTGCCAAGAAAAGATGTGATGCCCCCACCCCAGCCATAAAGGACATACTTGATTTCAGATTCAGGATCTTTTCTGTAGTGTATTCAAAGCTGCCTTGAATGCATGATACATTGTGAAACATCTAATTGAAGTGTAATGTAAAGCTTCGTCCTGGGCTAGGATCCAAATCCATCCAATCGTGTTACTAGCCCAGGAAGCACCTAACCAATCACTTTCAAGCAAGCTCCCTGAGCGGGAACATCCGTGATTGGTCCTTATGCGAACAACCTTATTGGTTGGTATTTGTACAGTGGGTGTGGCTACATTAGCCGGGGATGTTTAAAAGCAGGACAGCTGCAATGTAAAGGCTGTTCCGGCTATCAGATGTTGATCCGTGTTGGAGTTGTGTTCGAGTTGAAGAATAAAGTTGTGTTAATCTTGCTGAATCACTCTCCGACTGCTTTGTTAAGTGAGCGACTTAACATTTTCAATAAGCAGCAGGATAGATAATTCATATGGAAACTTAGCTGGCCAGCCAAACTACAAGTAACTGCAGTGATCAGTCTTGCAAAATGTACGTTTTGCTGTCTTAACTCGTAAGAACAAAGGACGGTAGAAGCTTTCAGGTGCAAGCACACTTCCTCAGATACAGATGACAGCTGATACCATAAATAAAACTTTGTTGGTCTTAAAGGTGCCACTGGACTCAAACTTTGTTCGGCTGCTTCAGTCCAACATGGCTACCCCACCTGAATTTAACTAGTAAGAGATTAAAAAAAAAATTACTTGCAATGATTTTGCTTGGTGGGACAAATGATATAAATGAGATATTTTAAGATATGTGCTGAAAGTGGGGAGGGCCTGACTTTTGCAGTGCCAAAGTGGGGAAGCGAAGTGGGTCGGAGGCTGGGGGGTTAGGGTTAGGAGTGGCAGGAAACGTGCTGAAAGACCTTTGAGAAAGAGACCAATGAACAGGAAAATGGGATGTTTCAGTGTGTGCGTGTCTGCCCCCCGTATGCTTTCTGCAAAACATATGCTAGCCCTACAGGAGGTTTCCCAGATGAAATGCAAACAGCAAATCCATACAGAGATTAAATGTTGTGGTGGTTGGTGCTGTATGATAGTTCAATGACAAGAGTTTCTCAGGGCATTGTCTTCCTGTTGTGTTCTCTCAGGTCTCGATCAATCAGTGGAGCTTCGTCTGGCCTGTCAACCAGTCCCCTCAGCAGTCCAAGGGTAAGTGGGATTGTTTGGGAGGGGTCTTCGTTGTAACCTCCTGGTGAGCTCAGTGACCTGCTAATATTTCTTTCTGTGGATTGAGAGGTGTTTGTTTTGTCAACCAGAGATATGATGCAGAGATTAAATTTGTGACAATTGGTATAGGGTCTCCCTGTGGGTCTCTGTGTGCTAGTAGCATTGTTACCACCTAAAGCGTCATTGTGGCTTAATGGCAGTACTGCGTAAAATCCTGTTGGAGAGTTTATTGTGTAATGAGAAGAACATCTGCTGCCTAGTGAAAACCCAATGGTGAGGCATTGAACCATACAAGCTAGCACTAGCCTTGGAGTAAAAAGCACAGCTTAACGTAGCTGGGAAAACGACAACTTCTAGACAGCACAGGAATCATGCAGAGTTGGGACTACGATGCTCCAATGTGTAAACGGTAATCATTTGGATCTGATGGGGTACAAAAAGAATTATGCAGGAAAAGTAAGGAATTTTATAGCCTCAGTGAGAAGGGTGTCTCGGGATGGGAAGACAGGGACCGATTTCACACAAGAGCTGCGCTGTGGTCGCGCCTCCCTTTGCCCCGCTTCTATTGGTCAATTTCCCACTCGAAGTCACGTGGCCACATTTTGACCCATGGCTTCACCCAGTTTTCCCCACGGTTTCGTGATCCTCAAAAAACAGGAACACGAAACCGCGGGGGGAATTGGGCAAAACCGCAGGTCAAAATGTGGCTGTGCGGCTTCGAGTGGGAAATTGACCAATAGAAGCGGGGCAAAGGGAGGCGCGACCACAGCACAGCTCTTGTGTGAAATCGGTCAGGGTTTCCACACAGTCTCTTATTGACCAGGGCTTTACTTCAATTTAGTAAGTCACTGAACAAGGCAAAGCTTGTCCCCCCCGTCTTTAAAACTTAGTCATTTGTGTAAATGAAGTCCTACAAAAGCACCAAAGGCATAACCCTCCCTTTCAAGCCACCTTGGACCCTCACAAATGGGTCTTTCCTGTCTAATTAGAAGTAGTGGGTTAACCACCTTTCTGACTCCACCATTCTGCAGAAGTACAAGAGCTGTGGTGTATCAATGTGATATTGCAACTTCTCCCTGGCCCCAAATTACATTACAAATTATATTTAGTGTCAAACAGTGCTTTGGAACATCACTTGTCTGAAAGTGTTTTGTACAATTATTCCTTTTTTCTTATTGTATAAGTTAGTTCTTAGCCACCTGTCCCCAAAACTGCTCAAGGCAGATAATATAAAACAATACAAAATCAATCTGCAATTGAAAATTAATCAAACAGCAGCTGTAAAACTAATGATAAAACAACCCAAAATATCATTCAATAAAATAATAACAAAATAACAATGAACCAAGTAATGGTATAAGTCTCTGAATGCTAGGCGGTTGCATAATTGATTTTCCATGCAATTGTGATCTTGAAAACCTCCCTCAGCTGTGTATATTTGGTTCCTAGGAGCCATCTCTTTGGTTTTAGTTGAGGTGTGCAAGATCGAGTCCTGCAGGCAGCATTTGCAGTATCTTCAGCTACACAGTAATACTAATTTGCAATCCTTATTTAGAAGCAATAGTATTCCATCAGCTAAAGTAAATAGAGACACCGTGGAGCAGAAAACCTCTCAAATGACCATGACCTCAAAAAACTGATTGAAAGAGAACTGTGATTATTTAAAAACAACAACAATTGGGGTTGCATCTTTATTCCCTTGAAAGAAATAGCAAAAAGCCCATTGATTTAAATAGAAACAGATTGGACTCTGTAAATATTTAATTAGGTAAAGTAACTAATTAGGGATGCCAAAAGTAGTCTTTTTACCATTCTACCATGAGTCCTTTCTATTTGTGACTCTCTTCAGCAGAGCCGAAAAGTTACTGTATCAGGATTTCAATTTGGCTTTTCTCTTAATATTTATTTTACTATTATACATACAATAATAAATAATATAAAATAATATTAGATTTTATATAGTTTTATGTAATTGCCACTTTTCTATAAATTCAGAGCAAAAAGAAATTGCAGGGCAATATATATATTACAAACATATTTGTGATTCTTCTAAAGGACTGTTTTACAGAAAAGAGTTACCACAATTTCATTACGATGTTTTTTCTAATCTATAATTTTGTGTTTGTGTGTCTGTTTTGTTCCCTGAGTATGTTTGATTTCTGCTACAGTCTATTTCTTTGAATGCACTTGTAACTAACCTGTGTTACTTCAGGGTTTTTTGTTTTTAAAAGAAGATAATAATCCATTTTTTTCTTTTGGTATGGTAAATTATGAATGGTTGCTTACCTTTTCAAACTTGACACTTCACCGCATAATCATAGGATTCAATCACGAAATGAGATTCTGGGATTACTACAAAAAATCAAGCAGTGATTTATTGATTTTATTTTTGGGGACAACCATCTGTGATTTTGGGGGGACAATGGTCTCGTTATCAGGATGAGGTGGGGGGAAATTACTTTCTGTCTCAGTATATACCAGACTCGCTTTGGTGATGCTTTGAACTGAACTATGTAATCCCAAACCCTGTTGGTCCATGATCTCCTAAGATTTTACATTATGTGCCAGCCACAGAAAACAGAGCCCCCATGGATGGAAGGCCAGGGAAGGAAGGGGGATGAAGGGTTAGAGCCCCACTCCCCCATCTTCTATCTCATACGTACTCATGCACGACACATTGCCGAAGCCTTTGGAGCTTTGGCAGAGAAGAGTGAGATCTGATGTATGAACTAAGCCGTGTGCCTCTACCATCACTTGATGCACACATATTATTTTTGATGAGCCTTTCCCTGCTGTGTTTGATTGTGGTGGACATTTTGAGCTGGGAGAAGGCAAGCTCAGCCTACATGCTTATATATTGGCTTTCACTGTGGCTTGAATGGTGCTGCCTTCTACTCCCTCGCTTCCCTTCAGCCTTCTCTCTCTCTGTTAGAGAAGAAGTTAGAGCTCAGGGGTATGGCGCTTTCTCTCTCACACACAGCTTCTCCTCTGCCCTCGCCTACCCTGTTATTTTAATTTTGTTTTCCTTCATGTTACTTTTTGCTCTGTGGTTTTTTGTTGTTGTTGTTGTTGTTTTTTGCTGACACATAGTTGGTTAATATGATGAAGCTTGTGACAAAACTGTTGTTCTCACTACAACCACTGCTGCTGCTGTTGATTATGCTGCGTTCCCAGCTAACTGCATGTTTTTTGTTTTTGTTTGTGTTTGTGTGTTTTTTTTTGTTTCTTTGCAAACCCCTAACCCCACCTCCTTCAACCTCACCTCTATAACTCGTACCTCCTTGTGATGTGGCACACAATCACAACTCACATGGGCTTTATTTCTCCATTCACCCACTCTCTCTGTGTGTGTATGTGTGTGTTTTGTCGTTCTTGATGTGCATGAATACTCTCTGTATGTGTACCTTGTAGCCTATCAGAAAATTTTTCATCCCCCCTCAGACCCCTGACCTCCCTTTCTCCCCCCGACCCCAAGTGTCCTTGGACTCTGATGCTTGTAGGAACGTTTCCAGGCCTGGACATGTTCTCCAACCAAAACCAGCACTTCAGCCCAATCCAAAAACACAGACTTTACCATCCAAAAGCAAATTGGCTGATAAACCACTACAGTCTACTAAATCCAATCCACTTCCCTCTAGCAATGCTATTGTTCCTCCTTCCCAAAATGCCCCAGCACAGAACACTCAGAGCCACCTACCTGCTCCTGTGTTGAGCCCACAGCTGGCCGTTCCTACGGTGCAGACTAACCCTATGTCTCCTGTTAGATTGCTCCCTTCTAGTACTGACCCAAGCACCAAATCTATCCCCATCATACAGGTCACCCCTCACCCCTCTCCAAGGGGCAGTCCCCTCCCTACCCCCAAGGGGACACCTGTCCATACGCCAAAGGAGAGCCCAGCAGGCACACCCAACCCTACGCCACCATCCAGTCCCAGCATTGGAGGAATGCCCTGGAGAACACGACTCAACTCGATCAAAAACAGCTTCTTGGGGTCTCCTCGCTTCCACCGCAGGAAATTGCAAGGTATGTCTGTTCTGAGAAAATGGAAATTTAGTTTGGACAAGTAGCATATATGCTAGTGTATAGTATAAATGAGAGACATAGATAGTATGACAAGGGTGTTTGAAAATTCACAGGCCACCACTTGATTGTGTTGCTGTACTTGGCCTTTCTGACTATGCTGTTCAAGCAGTCTTGCTATGTGCAAAAATCTCTGTATATACCCTATTCCCAGATATTTTCCCTAGCTTTATCAACTTTAATTTTGCACAGCAAGTAAAATGTATTAGGCTTTTGTAATCCAAAATTGCGTTTTTAGGCCTTCATATAGAAATATTTTTCCAGTTAAATGGTTTTTAGCTCCCAGTATGCTACTTGAAGAATAATATAAACCAAAAGTATCTGTTTTCATTTTAAGATTGAAAATGTGGTATAAGGGTAGTTGCGGTTAGGGATGGGCATGAACCTTGTCACAAACCTAATTTCATTATGAACATCACGTGGTTTGTGACCTGAGGGTCATGCGATCGCACCTCTAACAAACCTCCCATAGCCCTCCATGCTTTTTGTAGAGATTTGTGTGGTTCGTGCGTCAGACACACTGTCACAGATCAATTAATTGGCAAAACAATGGGGGATGGACTTCCAGGTGAACTCACTGCTTGGACTTCACTCACA
Source organism: Gekko japonicus (assembly GCF_001447785.1). Taxonomy (NCBI): domain Eukaryota; kingdom Metazoa; phylum Chordata; class Lepidosauria; order Squamata; family Gekkonidae; genus Gekko; species Gekko japonicus. The sequence continues at coordinate 91,558 of NW_015162005.1, read as the reverse complement.
AGTGGCGCAGCTTGCAAAAGTCATTTAAAGGGAGCATTCCCTTTAAGTGGTTTTTGCAAGCCACACTGTGTGCGAGTGAAGTTCAAGCGGCGAGTTCACTCACTTCCAGGTGAATTCGCCACTTGGACTTCACTCATGCACAGCACGGCTTGCAAAAGCCATTTAAATGATTTTGCAAGCCAAACTGTGTGCGAGTGGAGTCCAAGTGGTGACTTCACTCAGAAGTGTGTGAACTCACCACTTTAATTTCACATGGCTTGCAAAACCCATTTAAAGGACACATTCCTTTTAAATGGCTTTTGCGAGATCTCCCCCCCTCCTTCCATTCTGCTGGTCTTAGGGAGCTGCCACTAGCAGAAAGGAAGGATGGAAAATCTCAGCTCTCTCCCCCCCCACCCTGCAGGAGGAGAAGCTGACCCCAGGATCTGCGTGTGGTTCTCCTCCCATGATGCCTTTAGCCCTCAGGGGGACCATTCTACCTCATCATGAACCTCATGAAATGAACTGGTTTGGTAAACAGGGAGGTTCATGAAGATTCATGGTTCGTGTGACCCTACGAACCAGGACGAATGAATCTTCATTTTCCTGGTTTGTGCCCATCCCTAGTTGTTGCACCATCTGCTCTCGCCATGCTGTAACATCCACTCATGGCTTTATTGCTTGTACTTCAGTTCTGCCCATCAAATTCCCCTGTTTATTTTTTGTCCTGCGCCACCCTCTGCGGATAATACTTGCATAAGCCATTCTCTCCCTCAGACCCAGTCTTCTGTAAATATGAGACGGCGCACTGTGTAGTGTTAGAACGAGAACATCCATCTTCAATACATTTGCTGTCTTGGGCTGATTCCACACCAAGGCTTTTTTTTGTTTTACCCCCATGATGGTCATATTGCTGTTGTGATTGTTGATTAATTTGCACTTGAAATAACAACTCCATACGACTCAGGGGAATCAATTTTTTTCACTCTTGTTAGCCATGGTTCCCCTTTCACACCAGATGCAGATTACAGTCCCACCCCCCTGCCCGCTGTTGTCATGTTGCCATCATGATTCTCTGTGTACCTTTTTGGTTTTTGGTGCATGTGTAGCACTGCTCAAGAATAGTGTGATGCTACACTTAAACCATATATTTGCAGATCATTCTTTCAGCATGACGAACTGCTCGAATAATTTGGTAATGCTAATTGCTGGAAGAGCCTGGATGTCCCATTGCAGTCATCGACATTGAATTGACTAATCGGCCTCCTCTTGCTTGGGGAAAGGGGAAAGAGCACTTCAGGAGCTTTTCAAATGCAGACTGAGAGAGCAGAGAAAAACACTTGTATTGTCGTAATGCAGTAACAGCACAAGAACTTGCCTTTGCCCTGTCCCCCCCAAGGAAAAAATTAAAATCTCAATTTTGTCGATGTCAGCAATGACACCAAGCAGGGGTCATTTCGTAGAAAAAGAGCTGCAGGAGCTCATTAGCATAACTCATTAGCATAACTTATTTGCATGTGCCACACCCCCGACATCACTGGAAGTGTGTCAGAAGGCATCACCCACCGCTCAGGCTCCACTTGGATTGCTAGCTATTGGGGGGGGAACGTGTAGATCTGTCCTCGCAGAGGAGGGAGAGCTTGTACCTGAATAAGACTTGGCCTTAAAGGTGCCACTGGACTGTTTTGGACCGGGGGGCCGGGGGGAGCTCTGCAACTCACCTGGCTGCTTCTTGCTCTGACTGAGGGCTGTTGGGAGCAGGGGGTGGGGCTTGTTGCATGTGCCCGCCCCCTGGGCTTTTTACTGCTGGAGCTCCGCTCCTGTGCGCTCCTGCAGGAAATGACCCCTGACACCAAGACAGTCCACTGTGAAAATGTAGAGCAGAGGAACAAAAGTGGCATTTCCTTTCATTCAAACACAAGGCATGCTTTGCCTTCTGTACACGTGACGAAGATCATCCCAACAACACCTTGCTTGGAAAGACTGGGGGTTTTTTTACTCCAGCTTTTTTTTAAAAAGTAGGGTTTTTTAGTAGGAAAAAACGGGCTGTTCACATTTTGTACGGGAATGGAAGATGATGTCATGTGGAAACAAAACAAAAGGTGCATAACGAGAGTTGCTGAAATGGAGGGAAACCTCTGCAGGAATTCAGCCTTAAACACAAGTATGTTCAACAAATAATTGGTGCTTTCAGGTTTTCTTGAGGCATGGGCTTTGGAAAGATAGGAGAACATTGAGAAAAATTGGGTTGCATCTAGTTATTTCTTGGGATCAATTTTCTTCTTAATAGGCATAGGGCTTAAAAAAATTACATCCATGATATTTCCGAATGTTATCAAGATGTAGGCCGCCAATGTGCTTTTGCTGGGAGAGATGTGGCAAGGGTGCATGAAAACGGCCATTAGAGGTCGGAAAACCAATTATGGAAGAGACCTTTTGGCTGAATTGTCATGGTGGCACACAAGGCTGTTTCCACACGTATGTGCCTATCTACAGTCTGCACTGTGTCTTGGTTCAGATTTACATCAGCTGTGCAACCAAATAATATTCATCCAAGTTGTAAGATCCAAAATACAGGCTGGAGTAATTGCTACTGTGGCCACTGGGCTGGAGATAGCAGGTCACAGCTTTGGTATTCAGTAAAAGTGTGATGTTTTGTTCTTTCTTTCTGGGCACTAAGTAGTGGAATGTACAGGAATGACGGTAGCCTCAAGTTAGAGACATCTAACTCAAGCCCTTTATTATTCAAGCTTCAGGAAAATGAATGTAGACAGACAAAACAAAACTAACAAAAAAACCCAGAAAAGGAGTCTGCAAGTATCAGTGCATGGTTAAGAAGAGTCGGAGAGTTGGCACCTTCCATGAAGTGATGCAAAATATGTTTCCAAATTTATCATAATTATTCCTTGTGAATGGCCTTTTTAGCATCACAGTTTTCCTTTGTTAAGCATGTGTGATTTCGCAGGGCTCTTTTTGTAGCAGGAACTCCTTTGCATATTAGGTGACACACCCCTAATGTAGCCAATCCTCCAAGAGCTTACAGTAGCCCCTGTAAGCTCTTGGAGGATTGGCTACATTAGGTGTGTGTGGCCTAATATGCAAAGGAGTTCCTGCTACAAAAAGAGCCCTGGACTGTGGCCTTGTGGGCATCTGTCTCCAGTCAGTCAAGATAAGTTGTCTTTGTTGCTAGGGAACTGTTTGTATGCAGTGTCCATGCGCATGATCAAAGTCTTTGCATGTTCATCAAGAAGCACATTAACTGCCTGCTACAAAAAGAGCCCTGGACTGTGGCCTTGTGGGCATCTGTCTCCAGTCAGTCAAGATAAGTTGTCTTTGTTGCTAGGGAACTGTTTGTATGCAGTGTCCATGCGCATGATCAAAGTCTTTGCATGTTCATCAAGAAGCACATTAACTGAAAAGTTTCCTCTTTGATAAACATACAGAGCTGTCATGGGACAGCCAGTGTCACTTAAATATTGAGACCTTTCCCCCCACAATGTCTCCTTATTTTTTTAATTAATATGGCAAAACAATAGGAATTAGTTTAACATATTGCACAAATTACTTTGGGCCCCTTTTGTCCATCACCAGTCATGGCAAGTGATAAAGATGCAGATTGAATTAATCCATCGGGCTCCATGCAAGGAACTGTCTGCATGGAACGGATGTGCCAGCTCCCCAACATAAGAGAACTGAAGGATTCACTGTCTGTTTCCAACTTAAGACAGCAGTAGTTTTTTATGTGTGCATGTGTCAATACAGCTTGCGTTATACAAGCACATGTATGTATGTATATTTTCCTGGCTGTCACTAGAAATTTCTATCATTCCTAATACAAGGCAGGTTTAAATTAAGCATCCAAAGGAGGAATTTTCACAGCTCAGCATTCCACCCTATTTGTACCTTGGTTAACCTTATCAGGGCCTGTATAGAAATATTGATTTCTATAGGTTTCATGTTTCCCCTGGAATGTCTCTTGCTGGGACCCTGCTGTGTTGATTTCCTGTTGAAGCCAAATAGAGAGGTCCAGATGGCCTCTATTGCCATGCCATAAAAACATTCCTTCACACCTCACAGGCCGGATATGGGGGGGGGAGGCATAGCTAATTGCCCTGGTGCAGTCTGATGCGCGATTACGCGATCGGAGGCATGGCTAATTGCCCTGGTGCAGTTTGATGCACGATTACGTGATCAGAAGCGCCGGCGGCACACCACGGGTCCTTCCCTCAGCGTTGGCGGGTAAACGAGGGACCGGAGGGGAATGCTGCGCGCTGGCGCGATCACACCACGGGTGTCTGGAGGCAGCCCGTGGTAAATGTTTACTAGTACCTTGGAGGTACTAGTTTTTTAAGGCGCTTTGTTGGCGGTAAGCCACTGGTGCGCTCCACTTCCCAGATGTTGGGGTGTGATCGCGCCCGGATAATCCGCCCACCATCCGTGACTCTCCCGCGGCAATTTTGGTAGATTTTATGTCCTGAATTTTAAGAGAGGCAAAATATCCCCTTTTCAGATGTTTCAAGTAACCAGGATGTCAAAAGAAAGGTCAGGGGCCTCCAACATCATGCCCTTGGGCACCATGATGCCTGTTGACACCTATCCTGATGTGCACCATGTGTTACGGAATGTGGGTGGGGCTAGGTAAATCTTTTGGCCAGCAGGGCTTCTGATTGGCCACTGTAGATCTGATTGGCTGTGCAGATTTCTAAGACGTTGCACTGCCACCACAGCCCAAGGGTCTTCACTGCGTGACTGAAAGTCAGCTTTATGCATACAAGAAAATATTTTTAAACAAGTTAATTTTAAAAGGCATTCTGTTAAAGAAGAAGAAGAAGAAGAGATTGGATTTATACCCTGCCCTTCACTACCCAAAGGTATCTCAGAGCGGCTCACAAACTCCTTTCCCTTCCCCTCCCCACAACAGACACCCTGTGAGGTCGGTGGGGCTGAGAGAGCTCTGACAAAAACTGCTCTTTTTCAAGGACAGCTCTTATCAGAACTATGGCTTGCCCAAGGTCATCCAGCCAGGTGTGAGTGGAGGAGCGGGGGAATCAAACCTGGTTCTCCCAGATTAGAGTCCGCGCACTTAACCGCTACACCAAACTGGCTGAAATGTTGAAGAGTTACTTGGCCCTGAAATGTAGAAGAGTTACTATTAGAGCTACACATGACCTCACTCCCTGCCATTTTGTGGTTGGTTCTGTCCCCTGTGGCAGCCATTTCGTGGTTGAACCCACCACCCTATCAGAATTCCAAAGGTATCTGCGGGCTCAAAAAAGTTGGGGACCTCTGGACTAGATGGTACCAAATTTTAGCTTTCTTTCTGTCATAGAATGTCCTTAATTATTTTGATACCAACAGTGAATGAGTAAGGTCCAAGTATAGACAGAGTCAAAGATTGTTGAAAGTAATTAAACAGAAGAATCTAAGAATCTAAGACAGCGAAGAATCTAAGAATCTAAGACAGCCAAGTAGCCCAGTCGTCTATATATAAACAGAAAGGTTAGATGCATTTGAACACCTTGGGATCAGTGATTAATCGATTAAGTAAAGACTGCGGAGTTTGAGATGCGTTTTAGTATACTTAGAATTCATCAGGATGTTACTGACTTGGAAACAGCAAAAGGAGGTTTTATTTAATCCATATTTCCCTTTATTTTCCCGTTCTGTATCTGCATATGTACAGTACCTACACCAGAAGAGATGTCGAATTTAACTCCAGAATCTTCCCCAGAGTAAGTAATTCAGTGTCATATTACCCGTATCACCACCAACTGGATTCTTGTGTCTCTGGCAATACAATTAGTATGGGACAAAATACTGCATGCCCTCTGTTCTCCCGCTTTCAGTTCTGCTGCTGCTGCTGCATCATAGCTTGCTTCGCCAGACTCTCTTAATCACTTAGCCATTTCATGTTTTAACCTGACCGTGAGATTTCTGCGGTGAATGTCAATCAATCAAAAGTAGGTTTGCAGCTCACAGAGCTAATCTTTTAAGCATGGTTTTATTTTAAGTTTTTAAAAAAATCTTTGTGTTTGTGTCCTTTATAAAGTTTATATCTCTGCGACCTGGCATTACATTTTATGACACACGTGGCCTGCCCCAACAAGGTCTCATTAATGTCAGATTCGGCCCTCGTAACAAATGAGTTCGACACCCCTGTATTAGGGCCTATCGCCTAGATTATAATAAGCCATAAACATGTAGCAGAAACAGCAGATGTACACCACCATCTGAAAAAGGTGAAAACATTATTTCTGATGTCAGATGAGCTCTGAGTTAGACCTTCTGCCGAAAAATAAAAGTTATCCATTAAGCCAACCCAAGGTAAAAATGTCTCAGTAAGTTCAGCAAGTTCCATCCTTCATACTTTATTGAAAATAATATTTTGCATTCTGAATCTTGAATGTACCTCTGTATTTGATGAAAGAAAAATGCTGAAGACATGGTACTAAAGCTCAGTTCATAATTAACATGCCTCCTTTCCTGGGAGCTTTGTTAAATAGACAGTAAGCCTAGGTTCTTGGGATTCTTCATCAGGAGGTTGCCTACTGAGATGTAACTCACTCCATGACCACATGGTCCATGCTGTTAAGGCTGATCTGGTTGAGTCAAAAGTTACTGCAGAAGCACTGGAAGAGTTTCTGCTTGCTATAGAAAAGGCAATAGCATAAAAAAGTACAGAATGGGGTCGCCAGCCCCCAGGTCCAGGCGGGGTTTCCCCCGCTTCTGGAGGCTCCAGTCATTTTTTTAATGGACATTGGGGGCACAGTGAGTGGGGCCACAGTGAGCAGTGAGCGGGGCAGGAGCACGCAGGTCTGAATCCCAAGTGGTCAATCGCCACTGGGAAACCAGCCTGCATGCCGCAGCCCCCACCCCACTCGGGTCTTATTGTTAGCAGAGCTGCGGCCAGCGACAGCCCCTCTCTGTGTGTGCTGAAAGATTTAAAGTGCCCTCCAGCTGATCAGCAGGTAGGGTTGCCAAGTCGCGGCAGGGGATTGTGTGGCTTTGCAGAATCCGTGCCGCGGGGACGGTAAGATGCGTTGCACCCACCATCGCCAGGACATGACGCTATGCGTCGCTCTGGCAACGGGGCTCCAAACAGCCCCGTTGCCAGAGTGACGCATAGCGTCATGTCCTGACGACGGTGGTGCAACGCATCTCACCGTCCCCATGGCACGGATTCAGCAAAGACATGTGGATCCCCCGCTGCGATTTGGCGAGATTTGGGAGCCCTATCAGCAGGCCACATGCTCCCTGCCAATCGGCTGAAACCCTTTAAATCTCTGCAGGAGGGGGCGAAGGGGTGGCCCCCCGCCGGAGCGGTGAGGGGACCTCTGGCAACCCTAGTATAGAAGCCATTTAATAAAGTTGTTTTCATCCTAACGTAACGCCCAATGTCCATTAAATAAAAATGTGCCTGAAAAACTGCATACGCCTATTTGTATACAGTTTGTTTTGGTACATCCAGTGCCCCCCATAGACTTCCTTGGCCATTGATATCATTTGACACTTGATAGAGGCAGAAAGTGAAGTAATCACGAGCTCCACATGATGATTTTGGAGCAAGACACTTTTCAAATCCTAGTGCTTTGCATTGTTTTTTTTTTAAATCCTGGGTATTCTGTCACTGATGTAACAGCAACAAAGGGTGATAGAAGTGACTGAAGAATGAAAGTGAGTAGAGGTTGACGATCCCATTATAAGCAGAGTTATACCCTTTAAGTCCAGTGAAGTCAATGGGTTTAGAAGGGTGTAACTCTGTTTAGGGTTACACTGATAGAGAGCTTCAGGAGAAAGGATACAAATATTTAAAGTACGTCACCTTTATCTTTTCATGGTGTAGGGTAGCACTGAAAGCAAAGAACCCTCCCTCTCTTTTCCGTCACTTCTTCCTTTTCTGCTTATATGTGAGATCCTCTGTGAATCCACTGTCTTTTTCTGCCCCTTACTCTCCCTTTAAGAAGCACTTTGTAAAGTGCAGCCTTAGTAGGCAGTTTGGATGCCAAACAAGCCCTAAGGCCCTTTCCCCCTTTCCAATATAATTGCTGAATTAATGGGTTCAATTTGATGGCACCCTGCAGTAAACATAATAAAAGTTGTAAAAAATAATGAACTGCATTTTTATTTCAGCCATCAAGGCCTTTATGCTCTGTGACCACTTTGGAGGGGTTTTTGTTTTTTTTTTTTTGGGGGGGGAGTTGCTTCAGAAATAAGATGTCTTGAAGAAAAATGTTTGCTGGCCCTGCGATTCAAATGTTACGTAAATGTGTTTCCATTCTCTGTTGCTGTATCTTTTAATGACTCTAATTCGTTTAACAGTTCTGATGACTGGATAATATACCTTGACATGTCTAGGTAATGTGTATCATTTCACTTGTGGGAAGAGCCTAGATAATTTAATAGAAATGAAAGTGATAGGCCCACATCCTCTTCTGATGTAAAGCAGCATGACTCCATCTGATCTTTAAATTTACCATATATATCCATCTATATATTTATTTATTTATTTATTTCATTCCATTCCATTTATATCCCGCCCTCCCCACAGCTCAGGGCGGCTTACAAGGCACAAAGTGCAATAAAAATAAATAGATTAAAACAACTAAAGAAAAAGAAATTGTGGACAAGAATGGTATAAGAAGAGCTTTCTTTAAATATTATGCAAATCTTTTTGGTAAAAAACTAATAGACAAGGCTAAAATAAACAGATATTTGGAAAAACGGAATATACAAAAAATGTCAGAGAAGTACAAAGAGATGTTAAATAATCCAATAACAAAAAACAAAACTAAAACTAAAACTAAAAAATCCACAGCTCACTGGATACATGAAAGGCTAAAATTACACACTCTGCATTGTATATCAGGAGGGTGTCCGAGGTCAGATGGGGGACACGATGAGCCACGATGTTCCAATTACTCCATCGGCCCAACCCGCCGGTCCTGCTCCACAATTATGCGGCGGTAGTAGTGGCGGCGGGGGGCCCCTCCCCAAAACCCTGCAAGAGCTCCGTCTTTCAGGCTGTGCGGAACTGTAAAAGGTCCCGCAGAGCCCTGATTTCCTCCGGGAGCTCATTCCACCAGGTAGGAGCCGCCACCGAAAAGGACCTGGCCCTCGTGGTAGCTAGCCTGGCCTCTTTAGGGCCCGGGGTCACCAGATGGAATTGTGACCCGACCGAAGTGCTCTTTGGGGCCTATATGGGGAAAGGCGGTCCCTCAGGTATGCCGGACCCTGGCCATATATAACCATTCAACCTACAAAGATATGTATCCTGAATAGACATCAAGGCTGTTTCATGCTAAACATTTTCATACTGAATCTTCCTTCAGTCTCAGTTTACCAACCCCTGTATGATCATCTTAGCATGTTCTGGGATATCACACTGATGTTATTTATAACTGAAGTGTTTATGCTCCAGCAGAACAGGATTCTGCACACACAGGAACTGCAGATGTGAATGTGATGTGCACCCAAATGAAAATGACAGTGCCATCCTAAACTGAGCAAACCCATCTGAAGACCGCCAGTTTGTAGAATCATAGAATGTTGGAGTTGGAAGGGACCTTGCAGGTCATCTAGTCCAACCCCCTGGCACTCTGCAGGAGCATAGCCGAAAGATAGCCCTACAACATATCCAAAAGATGGTGGTCCAGCCCCCGTTTGAAAACGTCCAGCGAAGGAGCATCCACCACCTCCCGAGGCAGACTGTTCCACTGCTCAACCACTCTTACAGTTAGGAAGTTTCTCCTGATATTTAGCCGGTAACGACTCCCTTGTAATTTCCACCCATTTCCGGAGCAAGAGAGAATAGATCTGCTCCATCTTCTACATGACAACCCTTCAGATACTTGAAGACTGCAATCATGTCCCTTCTAAGCCTTCTCTTTCCCAGGCTAAACATACCCAACTCTTTCAGCCTTTCCTCATAAGACTTGGATTCCAACCCTCTCACCATCCTGGTTGCCCTCTTCTGGACACGCTCAAGCTTGTCAACATCCTTCCTAAAATGTGGTGCCCAAAACTGGACACAGTACTCCAGGTGAGGCCTGACCATAGCAGAATAGAGCGGAACTACCAGCTCCCGTGATCTGGACACAGTGCTTCTGTTAATGCATCCTAAGATTGCATTAGCTTTCTTCACAGCCACATCACACTGCAGGCTCATGTTTAGCTTGTGATCAACCAGAACACCTAGATCCCTTTCACATGTGCTGCTGTCAAGCCGAGTCCCTCCAATTCTATATCTGTGCCTTTGAATTTTTTTGTACCTAAGTGTAGGACTTTGCATCGCTCTGAGACACCTTTGGGTAGTGAAGGGCGGGGTATAAATCCAATCTCTTCTCTTCTTCTTCTAAATCCACTGAAGTCAATGGGTGCCAGTGCCATCGTCTGCTTTTGGCGGGATGGGCATTCAATTGCACATGTCTATTCTAGCCCAACTAGTGACATCTATACATCTTCTCAATACATGGCTTGTATTGGATTATGGCATCCCTTGTTAGTGCAAACTTTATTCCAAATACTTGCATGTTGGTCAGAAAGACCTCAGATACGGCTATAACAGAAATCTTTAAGTGAAAAGCCTGCAAAAACCTTTTCATCAACCTTAGCATGTCGGATACATATATTTTATGCTTTTTGTGTGTCTGGGAAAGATTGAAGGTCGAAGAAGACGGGGACGGCAAAGGATGAGATGGTTAGACAGTGTCATAGATGCAACGAACACGAAGTTGAGCAAACTTCAGAGGACGGCGGAAGACAGGAGGGCCTGGCGTGATCGTGTCCATGGGGTCGCGAAGAGTCAGACTCGACTGTGCGACTGAACAACAACAACGGGTTTACAGTGACTCTCATCCATAGTATTCTCCATTCTAATAATACTGGAATGAATACTTTCTTCAAAATACTACTGCAAAGCAAAACTTAGGCTGCAATTCTATGCAGTTTGGGCTAGTTAGCTCCCTCTGAATTCAGTGTTGTTTAAACAGCCTAAAGGTATACAGGTGTGCAGGCACAAGGGGGAAAAATGAGATAACTGCCTATAAAACAGTAAAAGCATCACAGATTCCTGGGGTTATCTAATTTTCATTATTACGTTTATATTTGCTATAATCTTCCAAAACTCTGACTTTAATTTTTTTACACAATGTGTGCCAGAAGATGGAGCTATGCTGATTTACAGAGAGATGAGGCCTCAATTCAACAAAGTCCTAAATCATGTGATTCCTGTTGAATTGATAAAATTGGGCTTTGTGTAAATGTGCACTAGGCTTCTTAACTTAGAATCTAGCCCATAGGGGCCTAGAACCCCCATGTAGACGCTAGAACTGCTAATAGAAACTGAATGTATGTAATCTTTTCCAAAACTGATTTTATCCAACAGTGATACCATTCTGTCTAATTACATGATATGCCTTAAAGGGAATATTTATACACAGAATTACATAGGACTATGTGCTCTGTCCAGTATATCTGCTGTTTGCCATCTATCGCTGGAAGCACTGTTCATAAGAGGAGGCCAGCTGCTGTGTTTTTCAAAGCTGTGTATAGTCACCTCTTTATCCTTTCAGGATATCTTATAAGGTGGTTCTGAGCTGTGTCCAGTGTTCCCTCTAAGCTGAGTTAGTGTGAGCTAGCTCACAGCTTTTTAGCCTCCGGCTCACACTTTTTTTGTCTCAGCTCAGGAAGAACAGCTCCAGAGCAAACTAATTTATGCAGTAGCCAAATCGCTTGCTCACAACTTTAATGCAAGTAGCTCACAAAGTAGAGTTTTTGCTCACAAGACTCTACAGCTTAGAGGGAGCATTGGCTGTGTCTAGTTCTAATGCTCCTTTCATTTCTTGTTTTATTTTTCTTCCGCGTAGGGCAATTCCCATGATCATTTATTTTCACATATATGCCACAAACAGAAAGAGCATATTAGAAGGAATAAACACACCCGCGGAGGAAGCAGCAGAGAGCCAGTTTGGTGTAGTGGTCAGGAGCACGGACTCTAATCTGGGAGAACCAGGTTTGATTCCCCACTCCTCTACATGCAGCGGCTGGGGTCAACATTGGGCCGGTTCAAGTTATTTCAGAGCTGTTCTCTCACAAGCAGTTCTTGAAAAGAGCTTGCTCAGCCCCACCTACCTCACAGGGTGTCTGTTGTGTGGAGAGGAAGGGAAAGGAGGTTGTAAACTGCTCTGAGACTCCTTTGGGTAGTGAAGGGTGGGGAATAAATCCAATCTCTCCTCCTCCTCCTTCTAAATGGGTGGAGGAAGGGAGCAATGGCCTTCCCCCATCTCTTCCTTTGCCCTTCCATCTTGTGATCCACCACATCAGTGCAGAAACACCAAAGCAGCCAGACTCACAGCTAGGGTTGCCAAGTCCTACTGGAGCTGCAGCGGGGGGAATCCTGGCCATCTCCAGGAGGTACCATAGAGTTTTCCCTCGAATGATAGAGCGTCCCCCCGCAACGTGCCCGACACAATGATGTCACCTCTGGGTGACATCATCACGCCGGGCACGTCTCCGTGGTCCCAGCAATTTGGGGGTGGGGTTCCCCCTGGTGGCCCGATCCGGGCCAGCGGGTAATGGACCCATCTCCCCGCACCACCCCCCGGGGACCCGGCAACCCTAATCACACTCCCTTTTCCTCTTCACACTTGAAACACTGTGCCACCACTGGGCTGTAGGGAAGGGAAAAGTCTATTAAGAGGCTTTCTGGAATGGCAGTGCTGTGAAGGAAAAGGGCAATCGCCGCTTTAAGGCTTTTAATGTTTCAGAACCAGGGGTCATTTCCTGCAGGAGCGCACAGGAGTGGAATTCCAGCAGTAAAGAGCCCAGGGGGCGGGCACATGCAACAAGCCCCACCCCCTGCTCCCAGGAGTCCTCAGTCAGAGCAAGAAGCAGCCAGGTAAGTTGCAGAGCTCCCCCTAGCTCCCCGATCCAAAACAGTCCAGTGGCACCTTTAAGACCAAGTTTTATTCAGGTACAAGCTCTCCCTCCTCTGCCAGGACAGATCTGCACGTTCCCCCCTCCCCCAATAGCTAGCAATCCAAAACAGTCCAGTGGAGCCTGAGCGGTGGGTGTTGCCTTCTGACACACTGCTGGGGGTGTGGCATATGCAAATAAGTTATGCTAATGAGTTATGCTAATGAGCTCCTGCACCTCTTTTTCTACAAAATGACCCCTGGTCAGAACCCACAGCCAACAACTGAGTACACGCTTATCAGAAAGGTTATACTTTATTGTAGAGCCATAGATGCAATAACAAAGTCACCCCTACAAGCATAATGGGGTATAGGGTATTCGTATGCACCTCCACCTTCCTTGGGCCAATTAGCCACATTCCCGCGCGCAGAAGAAGGAGCTCCAGGCCATTAGTGCCAAAGCTGGGAACCGACAGTGCTCCTACGGTTCCCTCACTCCCAGACACCACACCACCTGCACAGCTATACATAAGCAAGCGTTACAGTAGTGAAGAAGCACAGAAGGAATGCAGCGGTACTTTGTACACAGGTCAATGAAGCATCTGACCCCTTCTGCTACCATGGCAGCAGAGCTGACATAATGGGGTTTTAAAGGGCAGTCCCTCTTTCCCCCTTCACAGCTGAACAGCAGCAGCACTGCCCAGTAGCACGGGGGGGGGGGAGTCCATTAAAGGGCCAGAAGGGGGTGAGGAAAATGAAGCCAGGCTCCACCCTCTCCAAAGATTGGCTATCCACATCAATGTTCCCTCTAAGCTGTGGAGGCTTGTGAGCAAAAATTCTACGTTGTGAGCTCCTGGCATTAAAGTTGTGAGCAAGTGATTTGGCTGCTGCATACATTAGTTTGCTCTGGAGCCCTCCTTCCTGAGCTGAGACAAAAATCTGTGAGCTGGAGGCTAAAAAACTGTGAGCTAGCTCACACCAACTCAGCTTAGAGGGAACACTGATCCACATGGATGCTTGCCCACAGCCACCCTGCAGTGTCCCCTTTGGGCTGAAGCAAAGGGGTGTTTCTCTTTGCTCCAGTTCGAAGGGGGAAAACCTTAGGATCCACACACATCCTGCTTGTAATGAGCATGGCATTGTGTGGAGGAGGGGACTCACTGTGGGGGGGGGGAGGCAAAGCAAACAATCCGTGTGGAAGGCACTGAAATAATCCATCTCTAACCCCCCACCCTCCCACTCCAGAAGCCTAAACAGATGCAAAGAAAAGAAATTCCCAGCGATGTCCAGGACACTTTGGGTAGGGGTGCCAGCCTCCAGGTGGGACCCGGGGATCCTCCAGAATTCTCCAGATTATAGAGATCGGTGCCCCTGGAGAAAACAGATGCTTTGGAGGGTGGACTCTATAGGCACTCGTGGGCTCTCCATGAAATTGCTGAGCGGTCGGGTTAGAACGGATCAAAGGGAGTCCTTCTTCACCCAAAGAGTGATTAACACTTGGAATTCACTGCCACAGGAAGTGGCGGCGGCTACAAGCATGGGCGGCTTCAAGAGGGAATTAGATAAGCATATGGAGCAGAAGTCCATCGGTGACTATTAGCCACAAGGTATAGATAGGCTGTCGTCACACGGAGCATTAGGCACGCTAGAGAGACGGAAGATAGGTGGATTTTCTGGGCGCGATCTCACTGCCACATCTGGGAAGCGTAGAGCTCCCGAGGCTTCACTCCAAAGATGTGCGGTAAAAAACTAGTACCTCGGAGGTACTAGTTTCCAGAAACCGCAGGGCAAGGGCAGGCACGTGATCGCGTTTCTGGTGGAATCCCATGGCATCCGGCACCCGCCCATGTCCCCTCACAAAAAGGTTTTTTTTTTCCAAAGTGTCCTTGGGATGCGCACAAGCACCCAACGGGGCATGCGCACACGTCGGTGTACAGAAAAAAAAACACCACCCTTTTGCTGCGGCGCGCCGCTTCTTTGCCGTGCCGCAGGGTTGTGGTGTGATCGGCACCTCCCCCCTACCACGGGACCTCCACGGGATGTCTGCTCATGCAACCGCACGTTATTTTGCCCCGGGGCAAACAGCCACGCTCCCCCCCTGCATTTTTCTGCCTGTGTGACCGCAGCCATAGGGACTCTGGGGCAAGTGATGCTCTGTCTTCTCGGTGCTTGGGAGGGGCAACAGTGGGAGGGCTTCTAGTGTCCTGGCCCCACTGGTGGACCTCCTGATGGCACCTGGTATTTTTGGCCACTATGTGACACAGAGTGTTGGACTGGATGGGCCTTTGGCCTGATCCAACATTGGCGTCTCTTATGTTCTTATGGCATTGTACCCCAGGCTCCATTCTCAAATCTCCAGGAGTTTCCTGGCCTTGACCTGCCAGTGGCCAGGGGCGACCTGACAACCCTACAAGCATTTCCAGGGAGAGACAGTTCCAAAACTGTGGTTCACCCATCGAGAGGCCAACCACTGCAGCGGTGTTGTGTGAATGCCCTCAGCACTAGGAGGTTAACCCTAAAGGAGGAGATCATTCATTTTTTTAAAAAAATGGGTTTAAGTCGTGTAGTGCTTAAAGGGTTAAAACTAGAGTTTCTAACTTGGTTTCAAAGCCAAAAACAAGTGTCACCAGTCCCATTAGGACTCAGGCCAGCTTGCTGAATTTAAATATGAACATGTGACGTTACCATGCCAAGTCAGACCACTGGCCCATCTAGGAGCTCTGCATTGTCTGCTTTGCCTGACCTGAGCTCTTCAGGTTCTCAGGAAGAGCAAGAGCGAGTGATAAGTCCAGGAGAGGGCCCCCAAACCTGAGTAAAGGTGGAAACGTCTCCACCCTCCCCACAATGTTTCAGGCCCCAAGGGGACTCTAAGCTGTTCTCTCTAAGCTGTGGAGTCTTGTGAGCAAAAATTCTGCTCTGTGAGCTGTTGGGATTAAAGTTGTGAGCCAGCGATTTGGCTGCTGCATTAAATTAGTCTGCTCTGGAGCCCTCCCTTCATGAGCTGAGACACAAATGTGTGAGCCGGAGGCTACAAAACTGTGAGCTGGCTCACACTAACTCAGCTTAGAGGGAACAGTGCTCGATAGTATAAATTCAGCCGTCAGTGTCAGTAGACTTCCCTGTATTCATTTTCACCAGAGCCAAGTAAGCACCGAAGCAGCAAGATATGGGGCCACAGATGATCAGATCAACAAGATCATTAGCAGAGCAGCTGTGTACTCCGTGGGAATATCCATCTCCTCCTCCTCTCTAGCCTCTATTGTTAAACTAATGAGTCTGTTCAGTAAGTCAGTTCAATCAGATCTGCTGACTTTTTTCATTATAAAATGTCAGTACTGCTTTCTACACCTGCTTGCCCGGCAGAAACAATATGGTTACATCAGGAGAACTAGAAAGAGTCTGTAATGTCTTGTGTCTCATCAGAATAGCTCGTTTTTGCAAATGGTTACAAGCTTCGGGGTATCAGCGGATACCTAAACAGGCTTTACATCCTTTATTCCTGGTGACCATACGACAGAAGCAATTTTGCCAGCTGTATAGCCTTTTCATCCTTTTCACAAAAAGTCGATTTCTTTTTTTAAAAAAAAATCTCCTGCTTTTAGTGTGCTCAGCAAAATCTTCCATTTAAAAACAGCCCTCATACGAAACATTTAACCTGTCATTAACAACCTTAAGGGATCAGAAGTCAAGACATAATAGGGGGGAAAACAAACCCCACCCTTTAATTGAACAAAATGGACATTAAGCTTTTTAAGCTTAATCTCTTCGTTTTAAAAATCTGGTCGGAGAAGTAAGGACGGCAGTTTAGCTTTCAACCCCTAGTGTTAATTTTGCCTGGTTGGCAGCACTTTGCAAAAAGAAACTGTGTACCGTTTCATTTAAAACAATTCTTATCTGGAATAACCACCCTGGGAGCAGAAGTAACGTTTTATTTGCAGAGCCCTGTGGTCTTCCTTAAAGCGTACAAAGATTGATTTTAGTATCAAAATTGTGGAATTCCCTTCGCAGGGAGATTCATCTGTCACCTTCTATCACTGTCTTCCACCAGCAGGAGAAGATTTTTAAACTTTCTTGTGGTGTTCCCTTTCTGATCCCCCCCCTTTTTTATTTATTATTTATTTATTTTTCATATTTGAATCTCGCCTTCCTCAATGGGCTCAGGGTGGCTAACAAGGGCAAGGTCATTTGCCATGCCATAGGTAAAAACAAATAAAACATAGTAAAACATCCGACACTAAAACCACAGTACTCAATCCATTACTAATATCCTAAATCCAAGATGGTAACACCGCAGTTCCAGATAGTACTCCCATAGTATGCGTGTCCATGGCGACGGCTTGTCAGATCTTCAATAGTTTCCAGGTTCTTCCTCGGGCCTCGTCGATGCATCCTTTAAGATACCTTGACGGTGGTGGTATAATGGGGCGGCGGCTCCTACTCAAAGGCCTGGCGGAAGAGCTCCGTCTTACAGGCCCTGCGGAACTGCTCAAGGTCCCGCAGGGCCCGGATCTCCTCCGGGAGCTCATTCCACCAGGTAGGAGCCACCACCGAAAAAGCCCTGGCCCTGGTCGCAGCTAGTTTCACGTCCTTGGGACCCGGGATGACCAACAAATTTTGGGTCCCCGACCGTAGTGCTCTTGGGAAAGCATGTGGGGCAAGGCGGTCCCTCAGGTAGGCTGGACCCTGGGTTAATGTTTTAATTAGGCTTGCTAGCCCTGGGTTGGGAAATACCTGCGGATCTGGAGGGTGGAGGCTGAGGAGGGTTTGGGGTTTGGGGAGGGACTTCATGAACTGACCTCTGTTACCTGGAGATCAGTCGTAATCCAGCCACCAACTGGAAGTTGTGCAAACAGATAACCAGAATACTCCGTCACGCTGTACAAATCATATTTAAGACTACTGTCTTCTTATACAGTTCTGTTTACAACCATAAATGATACACATAACCAGGGCTTTTTTTGTAGAAAAAGCCCAGTAGGAACTCATTAGCATATTAGGCCACACCCCTGACAGCACAGCTCATTGGCATATTAGGCCACGCCCCGGGAAAGATGGGGAGGCTCCGCAGGCTATTAGCATAACTTATTTGCATATGCCACACCCCCTGACATCACCGGAAGTGTGTCAGAAGGCAACACCCACCGCTCAGGCTCCACTGGACTGTTTTGGATTGCTAGCTATTGGGGGGGGGGGATGTGCAGATCTGTCCTCGCAGAGGAGGGAGAGCTTGTACCTGAATAAAACTTAGCCTTAAAGGTGCCACTGGACTGTTTCGGACCAGGGGGCCAGGAGGAGCTCTGCAACTTACCTGGCTGCTTCTTGCTCTGACTGAGGGCTGCTGGGAGCAGGGGGTGCGGCTTGTTGCATGTGCCCGCCCCCTGGGCTCTTTACTGCCGGAGCTCCGCTCCTGTGCACTCCTGCAGGAAATGACCCCTGCCTTGCTGAGGTCCCTTCACTCCCCAAACCCTGCCATCCCTAGGTTCCAGCTCCTCCAAATCTCTAAGAATTGCCCACCCCAGAGTTGGCAACTGTACATACACTACCCTTATAATCCATTTACCTTCAGTGTAAAAAACACTGTATTTTGTAGGTTCGCATGAGCCGCAGTGGCTCAAGTGGTTAAGACGCTGAACTGCAGGCTGTGGAAGGTCAGTAGTTCAGCAGTTCGAGACCTGAGTGTGCCGCATGACCGAGTGAGCTCCCGTCTCTAGTTCCAGCTCCTGCCAACCTAGCAGTTCGAAAGCAAGAAATTGCAAGTAGATAAATAGGTACTACTTCGGTGGGAAGGTAACAGCGTTCCGTGCGCCTTGGCGTCTAGTCATGCCGGCCCCATGACCATGGAAATGTCTTTGGACAGTGCTGGCTCTTCGGCTTGGAAACGGAGATGAGCACCGCATCCCTAGAGTCAGATTCGACTGGCTTTCGAGCAAGGGGAACCTTTACCTTTACTATGTGAAAAATGTAAGATATTGTAGTCCTAATCAATGTTCCCTCTAAGCTATGGAGCCCTGTGAGCAAAAATTCTACTTTGTGAGCTGCTTGCATTTAAGTTGTGAGCGAGCGATTTGGCTGCTGCATAAATTAGTTTGCTCTGGAGCCACTTTTCCTGAGCCAAGACAAAAATGTGTGAGCCGGAGGCTAAAAAACTGTGAGCTAGCTCACCCTAACTCGGCTTAGAGGGAACACTGGTCCTAATATGTATATAAGTCTAAAGGAATTGGGTGGATTAGATGGATGATCAGATGTGAGTATCTAATCAAGGCCTTTGACAGCACAGAGTGAATGCCCACATTGTCCCGAGGCCTATGGAGTCAATGCTCTGTGTTTGAGAAACACATGAACAAATGAATATGCAATATCCTCCTTTCATGCTGGACTCCAGCCTTCTTAACAGCCCACTTAAATGACTGGCCCTTTCCCTTTACTGTTCCCCGTGCTACTCTTTGGCTTGTGGACAGCTATAGCGGCTTATGAATATTTTAGAGAGCTGTGCTTTCCCAAACCACTTTAACTGAGGAACAGAGAGATATTTAGCAAACTGTGACTAACTTCTTTGCTTTCACTAATCTGGCAGGCTGACAAGAGGTAGAAGTTTTATTTGTGTAATGCCAGCTGGCCTTTTCCACTCAGAATGATCCCTTGGTCTTGTACGTGGATAATGTGGCCTCAGAACCAGAAATTGGATCGTATCAGTGTCCTGCCAATGAAAGTCGATCTTTCCTGCCTTTCCCCTCCACACCAGCAATGTGCCCTGTGAGGTCATTGCCCCGGGTCCCTTACGGATAAAAAGCCGGGGGGGGGGGCTGCAGTGAGGAGGGGAACTGGGTTTCCCGCCCCCTTTCCATCAACGGAACATACAGTCCATTCATTCATTTTTATTACGGTCAGAGACCCATTAAACAGCATACAGAATCAAAAGCAAAAAGCATTACTGTTGTGTATGCTGGCCGCCACCGGGGGCCAGCGTTCTACCTGAGCTTGAGTTCTAAGGGACAATAGGGACTAGACTCCTAGTCCCTCCACTGGGGAACCAATGGGAACCATGGCGGGAGATTCAAACCCACCAATGGTGACCAGGGGTGTGTCCCCAGGTGTGTATATAGTTGGCCTGCCGGCCGTTTGTCTGCATGTTCAGTCTGTACTAATAAAGTGCGCTATGCACCACGTCGTAGTATGTCGTTCCTCCATGCGGCAACCCACTACATTATAATTACAGAGAAGAGACATCATAAGGAACATTGAGGAGGTGCTTACGCTTTGTAAATGCAATAAAGAGAAATTGGGCAACATTCCTTGATATTACAGTGGATTTGTCCTCCAATAGATGTTTCAGCAAACGTTCCTCAGAGTGGATTACTAATTGTCCTTGGTGCCTGAATGACCTTATTATAGGTGTAATTAAGAGGGCTCTTTCTTCTGCATAATAGGAACAATGGAATAATATATGGAAAAGGGTCTCAATTGACTCAGAGGGGCATGAGCAAAATCTCAAAGGCCTAGGGATGCGTTGAAATCTTCCAGCAAGAACTGCCGATGGGAAAGTCTGGAAGTTCCAGCTCCCCGAGCTGCGAGGTTGGCCCATACTAGATCTAGGGCGTTTTCGGTGGTGGCTCCTTCCTGGTGAAATGAGCTCCTGGAGGAGATCCGGGCCCTGCGGGACCTTGTGCAGTTCCGCAGGGCCTGCAAGATGGAGCTCTTCCACCAGGCCTTTGGGTAGGAGCCGCTGCCACTACCCTCGCTATACCATCCTTGATGTACCGTCGACCTACCAGATTCCATGGAGGTGGTTTAGTTTGATTGAGTTGGGGCGCTCCCACTATTAAGTTCGTGGGTCGCGCACATGAGTCGCTGAGCATCTCGTATAAAGTATAGATTTGTATAGATTCAAAGCACCAGTTTTATTGTATATGTAAAATTGTTTTATTGTTTTACTATTTTAAATATTGTTGTTAGCCGCCCTGAGCCACTGGGCAGGGCGGGTTAGAAATCGCAAAATAAATAAATAAAATAAATAAAAATCTAGCTCTGGGAAAAGCCCATCTATGATTTGGGTTGGGAATATTAGCTAAATATAAAGGAGCAGTCATATAAATTTTGGGTTTCCAAGATTTGTAAAGAGGCGAGAGTACAGCATGGGACGTTTGTTGCTCGATATCTCTGCGACGTTGGTGAACGATATATATTTTTTTGCCCCATCGTATCCACTTTCCAGAAGTTGGGGAACATACAGTAATAATGAGCTGTCTGCAGGACTGCCCATGAGCACTGTGCACATTAAGGCTCTGCGGATGCCAGACAGGTCATCCTGTTCCTTTAAAGGGAACCCGCAATCAAGCAGAATGCGCATGAACTCTGTGTGCATGTAAATGCCACACATGCACAGTGACCTGTCAATAGCCTTCTCATTCAGATCTCTGCCTTACCTTGTAAAACTGTTTCGCAGGTATGTTCACCAGTGTTTTTATCCCTCTAACTTTAATGGTACATGACCTTCTGTTTCTAATGCGTATTCTGTATACTAAAGCCACATGAACCCTTAGAGTGCTCTCTTTCTCTCTCTTGGTGAATAGGACTCTTTTGACACAACAGATTGTGTAATAACGGCATAGCTCCTAGTTGGTTGGGTAACATGATTTATTTGTTTGTTTGTTTGTTCAAAAGATTTCTGTGTATTTAGAAGATTTCTGTGACCATTTAGAAGATTTCCTGTGTTTGGTTGCGCAGTACTTTCCTTTGCTAAATCTTCTCTTTGCTTCCTGAGTTTTTTCTTCTCTCTCTCTTCCCCTTTACCCTCCCATGGTCAGGCTTGCCAAAAAGTCCTGGTTTGGTAACTTTATCAACCTGGAGAAAGAAGAACAGATCTTCGTGGTTATTAAGGACAAGCCACTGAGTTCAATCAAGGCTGACATAGTTCATGCATTCCTTTCAGTAAGTACATAAACAAGTTCACATGTACATAAATAAGTGAAACTCGGTGTGTTGTATTCTCTCAGTCTCCATTTTCGGAGACATGTTGTCTTCTTGTTCTCAGACTGTGCCATCTCTATCTTACCTTGGTTCATTTTGAATTTTTCTTTCTTATGTATTCACTTTTCACCCAAACCTGTCAGATTCAGAGCTGGTTTTCTTAACGGAACATAATGGAAACATTAAAAAGAGATTGCCTTCTTAGGCATACTTTCAGGGGTCATTTCGTAGAAAAAGAGCTAGGGGAACTCATTAGCATAACTCATTAGCATATGCCACACCCCCTGACATCACCAGAAGTGAGTCATAAGGCCACACACCCCGCCCCCAACGGTCCTGGCCGCCGCTGCCGGCCTTGCAGCTCCACTGCTGAGCCCCATGAGGGGGCTGCGGTGGCTCAAGCGGTTAAAACGCTGAACTGCAGACCGAAAGGTCGGTAGTTCAGCAGTTCGAGACCCGAGAGCGGCAAGACGGAGTGAGCTCCCATCTCTGGTCCCAGCTCCTGCCAACGTAGCAGTTCGAAAGCAAGAAACTGCAAGTAGATAAATAGATAACACTTCAGTGGGAAGGTAACAACGCTCTGTGCGCCTTGACATGACCACGGAAATGTCTCTGGACAGTGCTGGGTCTTCGGCTTGGAAACAGAGATGAGCACCCCATCCCTAGAATCGGATTCGACTGGCTTTCGAGCAATGGAAACCTTTACCTTTTTTACCTTGGGGCAGCTTTAAATCCCCAAGCAACTTTTAATGTTTTAAAAAAAACCCTGCAGATTTTGGACACAGATGTCCTGTGTATTGTCTAGTTTAGCTATCAGAGTTAGCTGCCCATCTGTAAAATGGATTGGCATTCCTTAAAAGATTCCTTCCTTACAAAATAAAGGTGCATTCCTTAGAAAATAATGGCATCCCTTACAGAGTTATTGTTATTGGGTTAATGTTCATGAATCACTTCGAATACTGCATACATGTTAAGAACTAATTTTAAAATACAGTTATTTTTTCACATGTTCGGTAAATCACATTTTTACATTTACCGTCCATGCCAAAGTCCCATAAGTCCTTTTTCAGTTCTAGTAGCACACTGTCCTACTCTACAACATAAGTATGAAAGATAACCTTGATGTGGGAGGGTAGCTGCACTTAAAAAATAAAAGAAAAGAAAGGTCCCCAAAATGGCAGGTATTATTATAGGTGGAGGTGGGGCTTTTTTGTAGAAAAAGCCCAGCAGGAACTCATTAGCATAATAGGCCACACCCAACAACAGAAACTCACTAGCCAGTTTGGGGTAGTGGTTAAGTGTGCGGACACTAACCTGGGAGAACCGGGTTTGATTCCCCACTCCTCCACATGCACCTGCTGATGTGACCTTGGGTCAGTCACAAGCTCTGGCACAGCTGTCCTTGGAAAAGAGCAGTTTGTGTCAGAGCTCTCTCAGCCCCACCCACCTCACAGGGTGTCTGTTGTGGGGAGGGGAAGGGAAAGGAGTTTGTAAGCCGCTCTGAGACTCCAAGTGAAGGGCGGGGTATAAATCCAATCTCTTCTTCTTCTTCTTCTTCACTAGCATATTAGGCCACACCCCTGATAGTGCAGCTCATTAGCCTATTAGGCCACACCCCCATGCCTTCCCTTGGCTTGCCTAGGCACTCCTTGGCTGCGGGGAGCCCGGGCAAGCCCCCCCTTGAAGGAAAGGCAGTTTAAACTGCCTTCCCTTAGTTTGTCCAGGCGCCCTGCGTCTGTGGGGAGCCCAGGCAAGCCAGCCCTTGGACAGGCCAGGGGAGGCACGGGGAGGCATTTAAATGCCTCTCTGATCCTTCCAGGGCCCCTGAGTCATGGGGGGGGTGTCGCTCTCTAGGCCTTCCCTCTGTAGCCAGGCACGCAGAGGTTTTGGCTGTAGTGGGTGTGGCCAACTCTGAAGCCAGCTTCAACTCCGTTCCTGTGCGTTCCTGCCCCAAAATAGCCCTGGGCGGAGGCATAGAACTGCTACTATACATTTGAAAAATAGGACTCCGTGTGTGTTTCAGCTGTACAACAGAGGAGCACGGAACTCTAGATAATTTGTTTTTAAGTCTAACCTCCAATCACTTTATTTTTTGATAAAGATTTATAAATGAAATGTAGCATGATGTAGTGGTTTAAGAGGGCTTGGATTAGGCGATGCGACCTCCACTCTGGGTGATCTTGGGCCAGTTTCTCTCTCCGCCTAACCTAACAGGATTGCTGTGAGGATAACATAGGGAATGGGAAACCATGTACACCCCCCTGAACTCCTTGAAAGAAGGCTGCACTAGGTAGGTAGAAATGGCTCTGTAATTGTAAACGGTAGTTGCAACACTCATAATGGCATGGCACATAGTGTCCAACACATGCTCAAGAAATGGTCAATCATATTCCACCCAATAGCTACAATAGCAGCTGCTGCAATCTCTGGAGGGACTATAGCATCTTGCCATCTGCACAATGTTGAAGTTCGAGCATTTGGGTGGGGGGGATTGAGCTATCCCCACAACAGAAGGGAAGGTGGTGCAACAAATGAGAACAAAGCACACATTTTTATTGTGCAAACCAGTTTATTGTGCGGAAAGGTCCTATAATCTATACATAAAAAGGTAAAGGTAAAGGTTCCCTTGCTCGAAAGCCAGTCGAGTCCGACTCTAGGGTTGCGGTGCTCATCTCCGTTTCAAAGCCGAAGAGCCAGCGCTGTCCGAAGACGTTTCCGTGGTCATGTGGCCGGCATGACTAAACACCAAGGCGCACGGAACGCTGTTACCTTCCCACCGAAGCGGTACCTATTTATCTACTTGCAATGTCTTGCTTTCGAACGGCTAGGTTGGCAGGAGCTGGAACTAGAGACGGGAGCTCACTCCGTCATGCGGCACACTCGGGTCTCGAACTGCTGAACTACTGACCTTCCACAGCCTGCAGTTCAGCGTCTTAACCACTTGAGCCACCGCAGCTCCAATCTATATATACAGAACACTTATTTCATCTAGCTCCAGTGACCTTAGAGTTTAGGAATACTGCCCCTGCTGACATTCTGAAGTTGCGGGTCCTCGATTCTCCCTTATTAAAGATGGTTCCTGCGGTACTCCTCATTCTAAATCATTGCATGTTTGGTTGGGAAAGCATTTTGTTTTAAAAATATCAAGTCTCGGGTGCAAAATGGTTTTTTCCAACAATCAAGTTGCCTTTTTAAAAGTGTGTTGCCATTAGACCCACAATCCTTTTGTTTATTTCTCTGTGATCCAGATTCCCAGTCTCAGTCACAGTGTCATCTCACAGACAAGCTTCCGTGCAGAGTACAAGTCCACAGGTGGCCCCGCTGTCTTTCAGAAGCCAGTGAAGTTCCAAGTGGACATAACCTACACAGAAGGTGGGGAGGCCCAGAAAGAGAATGGGATCTACTCAGTCACTTTCACACTTTTATCAGGTAACTACGGTAAGCTTGCTGTCCGCATTCAGGATGATAAACACTGGCAAAGTAGCAAGAGTTACCTCAGATGTTTTGCTTGTTTGTTCCGTTGAAACATTTTTGGGCTGATTTCGCACAAGGCGCTGTGCCGCCGTCATGCCTCCCTTTGCCCCGTTTCCATTGGTCAATTTCCCACTCGAAGCCACGCAGCCGCATTTTGACCTGTGGCTTCACCTGATTTTCCCCGCGGTTTAGTGATCCTCAAAAAACAGGAATCAACATAGCTTAACGTAGCTGGGAAAACAACGACTTCTAGACAGCACAGGAATCATGCAGAGTTGGGACTATGATGCTCCAATGTGTAAACTAATCATTTGGATCTGAGGGGTACAAAAAGAATTATGCAGGAAAAGTAAGGAATTTTATAGCCTCAGTGAGAAGGGTGTCTCAGGATGGGAAGACAGGGACCGATTTCACACAAGAGCTGTGCTGTGGTCGCGCCTCCCTTTTCCCCACTTCTATTGGTCAATTTCCCACTCGAAGCCACGTGGCTGCATTTTGACCCATGGCTTCACCCGATTTTCCCTGCGGTTTCGTGATCCTCAAAAACAGGATCACGAAACCCCGGGGGAAATCAGGCGAAGCCGCGGGTCAAAATGCAGCCGCGCGGCTTCGAGTGGGAAATTGACCAATGGAAACGGGGCAAAGGGAGGCATGACGGTGGCGCAGCTCCTTATGTGAAATTAGCCAAATGCAGTTTTCTGCATTTAGGCAAAAAGAATCACATGCACAGGTATAGGTTGGGAAATACCTGGCTTGGCAGTAGTATCTGAGAAAAGGATCTCAGGATTGCAGTTGATCACAAGCTGAACTTGAGTCAGCATTAATAGAATTAGGCTGCGGTAACAGTCATGGTATCCAAATCACATGAAGTAATAGTTACACTGTATTCCATAATCATCAGACCTTATCTGGTTCTAGTTCTGAACACCACATTTTAAAAAATGATATAGATAGAACTGTTTCACAGTGAAGAGTCACACATATAGTTAGAACCTGTTCACACTGAATCGTGTATCTACTGCTGTTGTAACCAGCCCTGAGTCCGCTTGCGTGGGAGGGAGGGCTAAAATTCCAATGAATAAATAAATTAAATAAGATGGTCAGGATCTGGAAGAGAAGTTCTGTGAGAAGTTCTTTTCCTGGCTTGAGGTGGCCTAAAAGTCACAATTAAAACATTACAATTTAAAATTGATAGAATCTATATATCTGATTCTCAACCGTCCTGTGTGTTTGGATACTTATTTCCGCAAACAGAGCGCACACTCTCCCCCAACAGGTTTTTCTACAGACTTGGGGATTCTGTAGGTCTGCAGAAAAATCCAAAAAGTTTTTTTTAAAAAGAAACTTGGGGAGGGTTGAATTCCCCACCCATACATTTTGAAATGGCTGCCGCAGGGATCTACTCCAGGCCCTGCCACATCGACAGTGGGAGAAGCAGAACTGGAGTTGGGACTGGGGAGGATTCCTCCTGCAGTATGAATGGCTAAATAATCTGAGCTTCTCGCCCCTACCTCTTTTGCGGCGGGCCCCACTGTCCTTTTAACTTTCGGGGGGGGGGCTTCTAACTGGCT
>NW_015162005.1:59672-64640 GCF_001447785.1 Gekko japonicus | reverse complement strand
GGGAAGGGGGCAGGACCCTTTCCAGGCCTATATTGGCCTTTCAGGGAGGGATCCTTAGGGCCAAACCTGACAAGGGTTGCCAGTGCCAGGCTGGGAAATTCCTAGAGATTTTGTGGTGCAGTCTAAGGAGGGCTGGGTTTGGCGAAGGGAAAGGCCTCAGCTGGATATAATGCCACAGAGTCCAGCCTCCAAAACTGCCATTTCCTCCAGGGAGACAGATCTCTGCTGTCTAGAGTTCAGTTGTAATTTGGGGGGGGATCTCCAGGCTCCACCTGGAGGCTGTGGAAACTCGAGCTGCAGTGTTAGAAGAGTCAAACAACAAATATATACACTGCAAAAACCTTATTTTATAAGTTAAAGTGTTCTATGTGTTCCATCTTATAAAGTGCATTGCTGGCTATGCGCTGTAACAATAAAATTCATTCATTCATTCAAGTGCATTGTGCATTATTCATAATATTCTGAAACAGGTATATGTTCATCACATGAAATATCAACAATAATAATCACTTTGTACAATCTAATAGCTACCAGTCAATTTACATCCTTTTTACACAATCAACCCCAACGGGAGTTTCTAGAATTGTACACCCGCTTCTCCTACAAAAGGCCCATTAAGCAGCTGACAATCATAGACGGAGCCTATGGTTCCGGTGGCCAACTGGACGGTGGGGGAACCCCACCCCCAAGAGCAGTAGCCACCCATGCTATCCCTCTCCCTTCCGCAGAGATTTAAAGGGCTTCAACTGATCGGCAGGGAGCACGTGGTTGGCCAATCAGCTGGAGGGGCCCTAAAAATCTTTCAGTAGGGAGGGAGAGGGGCTGTCGCCAGCTGCAGCTCCTTTTGTAGAAAGACCCTTTGAAGACCCCGCGGTAGCGCGCAGGCCTGAATCCCAAGCGGCAGGTTTTTGCAAGTGGAGCTGCGGCTGGCGACAGCCCCTCTCCCTCCCTGCTGAAAGATTCAAAGGGCCCTCCAGCTGATTAGCAGGCCACGTGTTCCCCACCTATCAGCTGAAGCCCTTTAAATCTCTGCAGGAAGGGAGGGAGAGGGGTGGTCGTGGGTGGTCATGGCTTGGGGGCGGGGCTTGGGGGCATCCCTGACCCCCTGGAATGCTTCCCAAATCCTCCCACTGGAATGATGAGGGGACTTGGCAACCCTAGAAGAGAAGAAGAAGAGATTGGATTTATACCATGCCCTTCACTACCCAAAGGTGTCTCAGAGCGGCTTACAAACTCCTCTCCCTTCCTCTCCCCACAACAAACACCCTGTGAGGTAGGTGGGGCTAAGAGAGCTCTGACAGAAATGGCTCTTTTTCAAGAACAGCTCTTATCAGTACTATGGCTTGCCCAAGGTCACCCAGCAGGTGCAAGCGGAGGAGTGGGGAATCAAACCCGGTTCTCCCAGATTAGAGTCCGCGCACTTAACCACGACACCCTAGTCCATGATCACCCCCAAGCTCCTAACTTACTCTAAAAATGCCTACTTGACTTCATTCAAGACAAGGGGATCCAATCCTTCTAACACATTGGCCTTTTGTCGGATTATTAGGGGAGAGGCATGATCGTGCTCTTCACATACCTGAAGGGCTGTCACAAGGAACTGCTGGAGAAGGCAAGACTGGTTGTGACGGGGTGAAGTTGGACTATAAAAGAAATGTCCCAACAAAGCAGACAGACAGTGATCCAATCACCTGAGTGGGGAGCTACTCCCGAACTGGAGGTCTAGTACTCCTTAGAACCAGTCTATGTAACTATTTTGAGCGAGAATCAGTTGGCTCTGGCATAGCAGCTGTGGTGGCTGACTGAAAAGGGGGGTTTGTTAAAGAAATAAAAGGTCCTGAGGAGGAAAAAGAAGTGTCTTGCTAACTAGTGATGTGGAAGGTATCCCAAGGTTAGGGAGCACCATGGCAGGAGACAAGAGGGCAGTTAGAGGAAGAAACCAGTGGGAGTGAAAAGTAACTGTGTTTGCGCAGTTTGTGGGAGCAAGAGGGTGGTAGAGAAGATCTAGTTAGCATTTCGTAGAAAAAGAGGTGCAGGAGCTCATTAGCATAGCTCATTAGCATAACTTATTTGCATAGGCCACACACCCTGACATCACTGGAAGTGTGTCAGAAGGCAACACCCACCGCTCAGGCTCCACTGGACCGTTTTGGATTGCTAGCTATTGGGGGGGGGGGAACGTGCAGATCTGTCCTCGCAGAGGAGGGAGAGCTCGTACCTGAATAAGACTTGGTTTTAAAGGTGCCACTGGACTGTTTTGGACCGGGGGGGCGGGGGGAGCTCTGCAACGTGCCTGGCTGCTTCTTGCTCTGACTGAGGGCTGCTGGGAGCAGGGGGTGGGGCTTGTTGCATGTGCCTGCCCCCTGGGCTCTTTACTGCCGGAGCTCCGCTTTTGTGTGCTCCTGCAGGAAATTACCCCTGGTTAGCACGAAGGTCGAGAAGTATGAAACTGGAGTCTAATACTGAATGGGGAAGGGGCTAGGGCTGCCAAGTCCCCCTGGGGGGCAGAAATCCCCCTGCCGCAGAGGCCCGTTCCCCGACGTCGGGGAATCGGGGCCCAGGGGGAACCCCGCCCCAGTGTGCACGTCACAGGGAACTGACGTTATGACGCCAGGCACGCTGGGGGTGGGGCCACGGCCATACAAGGGAAAACGCTATGGTTTTCCCTTGTATCGTCATGGCCCCGCCCCCAGCGTGCCCGGCATCATGACGTCACTTCCCTGTGATGTGCATGCGGAGCGCGTGCGCTTCGCGCGCGCCGGGATGCAAATGGGAGTCCCCCACCGGCAGGGTAAGTGCCACTTGGCAACCCTGGGGGGGTGGAAACTGGAGAGAAGATGCCTCTGCCGTCCTACCTTTCTTTCTCTTCACACTCTACATTACGGTGGTCTGTAATTCTGCTTCATCTCACAGTCCAATCTGGTTTTTTTACAGGTCCAAGCCGTCGCTTTAAGAGGGTAGTAGAAACCATTCAGGCACAGTTGTTAAGCACACACGACCAGCCTTCAGTTCAGCAGTTATCAGGTAAGTAGCTTCCACAGCTCAGCGCTTTGCTTCGGGCAAGGACGTGAATTGGAAGCACCTCTCAGCATAGCCCTCGCCTCTCACCTAAAGCCTGGTTTCATCCAGACCAAGTAGGAAGACTCTTCCTCACATCCTTCCTCTGCCATTTGCTCCACTCCCACCTACCTCGCGCAGTTCCCATTCCCCCAAATGCATCACCCAATGTAAACAGCCCCGCCCCGCCCCAAGAGCCATTTGTCACCTTTCACAGGAAGTGTCATCAGCAGTTTATGTAACTCCAAACCCTCCCAATACTTGGGAGATGCTTTTAAATGTATTAGATGAAAGAGTCCTCTGTGGTTTTAAAAGCAAAAAAAATAATTCTATTTTGGGTCCTGGTGGAAAGGATTCCTTTTGGCAGCTGGGAGTAGCTGGAAGTCTAGAACAAGAGTGATGTTTTGAGGTCACTAGCTCTGAAGAAGCATTCTAATCAGTCCTCTGTGAGACAATTAAAAAGTACTCCTATATGTGCCAGAATTATATCAGATTCTGTAAGCAAAGTACTTTGGTAGAACCCTTCAGATCTTTTCTGTTAATAAGTGGGAACCTTCTCTAAACGCTCTACTGGTAAAGTCACGTTCTAGCAGATTCCCACACATGCCCCGTGCTTCTGTGAGTCACTAGAAGGAGTTAGAGTTGGTACTTCCAAGTAGACCCAAAACACAGTTGATCCAAAACTCAGAACGAGAATGTCTGATCAGCCATAGTGCTCTCAGACATGGCAACTACAGACATCTGGCTAGCATAGAAAAGAAGGAATGTCTAAAGTATGAAACAGAGAAAAGAGAATCAAAGTGGATTCTGATGACACAGCACGGCACGAAGACTGCTTATACAATTACTGTGCAGCGGGGGCATGCAGATAGAAAGCTAGTAATTGTCCATCCATAGAAGTTGTCCTGACCGTGCTTTTGCTATCTCCAGATCTTCATTTGGCTCAGTCCCTATAGAAAACAAGGTTTCCGTTGGTAAGCGGCTTACGCATGGTGATATTTATAAGCCGCCGACATCCAGTGCAATTTCACACTCGAACAGACCTGTGATTGGATGGAAGTCTTAACGTGAAACATTTATTTTGCATGTGGCTGTAACTTAAAAATTTATGGAAGTCCAGGTTTTGGAAGAGGTGAAAACATAGAAGGAACTATGGCATCCAAATGGGGTGGTTTCAAAAGGCGCAGCTCACTGACTAGTTTGAGGCGCGGCAGGAGTAATGGGGAGGGAAGACCAGGATCAGTAAATGTTGTGACGATTGTAGCATAGTAGCCACCTTTTTGTTTCCTGGCACCAAGGTGATGTTCAACCATTCAGCTTAGCTGAACATCTTTCTTAATGCGGAAAACTCAGAACCAAGATGAATTCTACGGCAAAGAGTTGCTTACTTCAAAAGCAGCCTCAGTCAAAATCAATGTTCGCTTAATCTGTCATTGACAGATTAAAGTGCAAAGTGTTTCCGGTCCCTGGAGAGGTTCAAATAGCCTAACTGCTAACAAAATAGTGTCCCCCATCTTTCAGTTCAGGTACCACCACAGGTGAGTGACTGGAGGCCCCTGTGAACAAACCTGTGAGAGGGGTGTGTGCATATGATGCAATACATTGCAACGCATATGCCCTACAGTGGGGCCACCCATCTGTGAACACGTCTCAAGCGCCATCACAGCCAGCAAGGACTTGTGGCTTTGTGGATGTGATGATTATTACCTCTCTGACCTTGCTTGGTCTGCTGACTATGGACTAGCCCATTAAACTGGCTTGCCTGGGTTTCAGAACAAGACTGTTTTCTGTCGTCTCTCATTCTTTGCAAGTTCACACCACCGTTGATAGACATTGCACCGTTTCTTTGTTGCGTGTGTGTGTATCTCATGTCGAGCGGTGTACTCCTATGTCTCACCAGTACATCCCCGT
>NW_015162005.1:58046-59631 GCF_001447785.1 Gekko japonicus | reverse complement strand
TCCCTCTGCTTACTAGTGGTGATCTAAAGCAAACTGAAACCCATACGCATGGATAAATGAAGTCCTAGATATGTATTGTTACACTGAAAAGCCACCCAATATTAAAGATGCTTCAACATCGGAATCCCTGTGCTGTTTAATTCCTTGAAAGGATGACTGGTGAGACAGACATATATATTCCTTAACACTCACCCAAGTTCTGAAAGCACCATTGTCTCTGAGGTGGAAAGTCCTTGAATCCATGGAACAATAGATGAATGGATAAAAGTCAGAACCCACCTCCCTTAGCCAAGAAAATGATCACAGTTCTGTGCATGTTTCAATCTAATACACTCTTCTGAAGAATTCTTCCATGGATGGTACCCATGCCAATTTATTAAAAACGATGTCTGCAAGGACAGCTAGTGGGTATTGCCATGGAAGTCCCCTCTCTCATCGTGACTGATTCCTTTCCCCTTGTTTGACTCCTCTGAGAAGGATTTAGCTGTCTGCATGACTTTTTACTAAATGAAAATATTAAAATAATCTGCCATTCCATCTTGGCACTGGCTTCTCGGCTTCCATCCCCGATTTTATGTCTGGAAAAGTTTGGAGACTCCGGTAGGTTCCCAAACTACGTCACAGTTGCAAATTTTACTTTCTGGCAATAGAACTGGTAAACTGCAACCGAGATCATCTGAGTTTAGCATCAATATTAAAAACGCAGCTGCTATACCTTTCACCCAGTCACTTCCTGGCTTTCCTAACTGCTTTCCTTTTCTATCTAGTGTGTTCACAATAGTAAAAGCCTAATTGTTACCACAAATGGTGGAGGTGGCAAGTGAAAGGACTGGGGAGGAAAAAGACAGGTGTAAGAACAGCAGGATCTCCTGCTCCATCGTTAAAATAAAGGAAGAGTATCTGGGTTTGCTCAAATGATCCTACTTTCAAGATCAGTTAAGCAATTATATCAGATATTTATGTATGCAAAAAAGCCCTTTCCTGCCATCTTTGTGTTTTTTTAATTTTGAACAGTGGCACTAGAATACAGATAAAAAAATCCACAGAATAAGGGTGTGTTTATATGGGGGGGGTTTTTCCACACACACATGGGACAGCCTCCAGTTTTGCACAAGAATCCAAAGGCGGGGTGGGGGAAATGAGGGAAGTTTTAAAAGTTTAGAACCTTACTGTACAGGGAGGGAGGGATCTAGTGACACTGTATCATAAAGTCTTGGCCACCATTGTGAGGGTTACTTATTAAACGAATAAATAAAGGTAGCCAGGGGTCATTTCCTGCAGGAGCGCACAGGAGCGGAGCTCCGGCAGTAAAGAGCCCAGGGGGCGGGGCACATGCAACAAGCCCCGCCCCCTGCTCCCAGCAGCCCTCAGTCAGGGCAAGAAGCAGCCAGGTAAGCTGCAGAGCCCCCTCATAGCTAGCAATCCAAAACAGTCCAGTGGCACCTTTAAGACCAGGTTTTATTCAGGTACAAGCTCTTCCTCTGCAAAGACAGATCTACACGTCCCGTCCCCCCCCCAGTAGCTAGCAATCCAAAACAGTCCAGTGGAGCCTGAGCGGTGGGTGTTGCCTTCTGACACACTTCCG
>NW_015162005.1:47147-57931 GCF_001447785.1 Gekko japonicus | reverse complement strand
GAGTGGGCAAGGTAGGCAGGCAGAGGAGGGATCGCTACTGCCACCTAGTGGGACAGTAATGGTGGGAAAGCAAATGGGTGGTGGAGATGGTGACCAGTGCCCCTGCTGGGGGGGGGCATCAGCAGTGCTGTGAGCGAGTGGGCGGCTGAGGCAGCAGACAGAGAGGCAGCAGGAAACAAAAGAGAGAAGGGAGGAGGGCAGAGGCACAGGGAAGAAAGGTGGCGAGGGGACGACAGAAAGAAGCCACAGGGGGAAGCAGGGACAAGTGGGGTG
Source organism: Gekko japonicus (assembly GCF_001447785.1). Taxonomy (NCBI): domain Eukaryota; kingdom Metazoa; phylum Chordata; class Lepidosauria; order Squamata; family Gekkonidae; genus Gekko; species Gekko japonicus. The sequence goes on along the minus strand of NW_015162005.1, from coordinate 57,658 downwards.
GAATTTGCCCTCTCCCCACAATTTCCTCACTGCTCCCTGTTTGTGCATACTTAAGACCATAAGAGAAGCCAATGTTGGATCAGGCCAATGGCCCATCTAGTCCAACACTCTGTGTCACACAGTGGCCAGAAATACCAGGTGCCATCAGGAGGTCCATCAGTGGGACAAGGACACTAGAAGCCCTCCCACTGTCGACCCCCCCAAGCACCAAGAACACAGTGCATCCCTTGCCCCAGACTGAGAGTTCCTATCTATACCTTGTGGCTAATAGCCACTGATGGACCTCTGCTCCATATGTTTATTCAATTCCCTCTTGAAGCCGTCCATGCTTGTAGCTGCCACCACCTCCCGTGGCAGTGAATTCCATGTGTTAATCACTCTTTGGGTGAAGAAGTACTTCCTTTTATCCGTTCTAACCCAACCGCTCAGCAATTTCATGGAGTGCCCACGAGTTCTTGTATTGTGAGAAAGGGAGAAAAGTACTTCTTTCTCAACCTGCCCTATCCCATGCATAATCTTATAAACCTCAATCATGTCACCCCTCATAGTACTTAGATACTTATTACTTTGTGTTAAGTTCTGAAGGATGAGGTGGAGGCTGGCATAACAGGTTTGCAAAACCTCCTAACCTTTTATACAAAAGCTCTAGCCCTATGACCGGTTACTTACAAAACTCAATCATTTTTCAAGAGGAGTGCCATTTTCAGTATCCGTATTTGTGAACTAAAAGTAGCATTATTCAGGAAAGAAAGCATCAAATAATGTCTGAGGAAAGACTGAGGGTGTAATTTTCCTGTTCAGTTTTCTGGTGAACACCAAACCGAAAGAACTAAATCTGGACTTCTGAAGCACTGAAAGATTACCCTTGAGATGTCCAGATTAGAAACTGGGGAGTTATTTGGGAAGGCCTTGGAGCCTAACAGTTTTTGGGGAGTGCTGAGTATAATCTCCCCTTGAAGCTGATAGTTGAGATGTAGTCAAAACCTACTGGGAAACCCCTAAAGGCATTTCATGTTTATTGTATACAGAATCTCACAAAAGAAAACTAAATTTTCTGTGTTTCCGTCCAATTCAGAAAACAAGCAATGAAACAAACATTTAATATGCTTCCCCCCCTTTCTGATGTAAAATCTGAAAGCGCTCAAAGGTTCGCAACTGTTATTGAATTTTAGAAAGAGAAGTCTTTACTGAATCTTGAAAATAAGTAAGCATGCATAGTGTACTCCCCAACAATTCAGTAATTCTTCAAGAGCAGTTCAACTCATGCAAAGAGCATGGGGGGGAATCTGCTATTTTTGTGGGTTTTCTAGTCGAGCTGCAGCCCCTTGTGTTAGATCCCTTGCGGTTCCCAATGGTTCCCAGTTCTCAGAAGTCACTTTCTGTGTGGTGCCAGGGCCTGAAGAAGTCAGGAGTGGACTGAGAAGATCTCTATTCACATTTTTTTTAAAGCTTCACCAAAGTTCCCTCTAAGCTACGGAGTCTTGTGAGCAAAAATTCTACTTTGTGAGCTGCTGGCATTAAAGTTGTGAGCGAGCGATTGTGCTGATGCATCAATTAGTTTGCCCTGGAGCCCTCCTTCCTGAGCTGAGACAAAAAATGTGAGCCGGAGGCTAAAAAACTGTGCGCTAGCTCACACAAACTCAGCTTAGAGGGAACACTGATCACTCTGGAATTTGAAACAGTATATCAGAAAGACCCAAAAAAATGGGACTGTGATGAGCCTCAGTTGATCCTGTTTGCATTGTTCTGTAAGTGGTGGGTGGAGTGCAGCAAAACAGATTAAAATGATCACCTGAGCCTTCAGATAGTCCTGTAGGACTAAAGGGGACAAAAGTCAACAAAATCCTCACTCCGACCCTCAGGTGGTCTTGTCTTCTGTCATTTCAGTTGGAAATGAAGTATACGCTTGAATGATGTAGTCCAATTAGGAGACATGGGGGGTTGAGTCTTAAGAAAAAGCCAGGGCGTCCAAATGGAGATGGCTAGTAGAGACTTTTAAATCAAGAGCTAGTTTCTGACCAGGTTTTACGACCATAGAATAATGCTTGAAGCACATCCCATGGTTGCGTGCCTGTTAACATGTCTTATGAGAATACATTTTTCCACACACCTTGCTCACAGGTGATTCTGTGAGCTGTGGCTAGATGACCGGATGGCTCCAGCTCATAGGGTTCTCTGATATCAAATTTCATATATGAACTGTTTTTACTGGATATGTATCCATAGCCTAAGGAGCTGCGGTGGCTCAAGTGGTTAAGACGCTGAACTGCAGGCTGTGGAAGGTCAGTAGTTCAGCAGTTCAAGACCCGAGTTGCCGCATGACGGAGTGAGCTCCCGTCTCTAGTTCCAGCTCCTGCCAACCTAGCAGTTCAAAAGCAAGAAATTGCAAGCAGATAAATAAGTACCACTTTGGTGGGAAGGTAACAGCGTTCCGTGCGCCTTGGTGTTTAGTCATGCCGGCCACATGACCACGGAAACATCTTCGGACAGCGCTGGGTCTTCGGCTTTGAAACAGAGATGAGCACCACAACCCTAGAGTCGGACTCGACTGGCTTTCGAGCAAGAGAACCTTTACCTTTACCTTTATCCATAGCCTGGGAATTATTTCAAAGGCTGCTCTGTATTGCAAAATAGCACATCAGAACTTTTTGTGGAATCGCCCTTTAGACCCTTAAATTATTGGATTTTCATTATCCATAATTAAAAGTAATCTTTTATTAGGACGAGCTAAAATGCCCCAAATCAATGAGGGAGCATTTGAGTTTCTCGGAACTGTTTATTTAAAAATTCAGAAAGAGAGGGAGAGGGGGGGAAGAGCTACAGGATAAGATGGGGGGGGACCCACAGTCAGAGCATGTATTTGATAGCAGTTTTAAGATGGCATACAGGAAGTGTTATGCAGACTTCATTAGGTTACAATGTGCTAAGACCAGATTTCAGTGTGTCCTTGGGGGACCACTGGGATGGAAAGGCGAGCAATGGCTGTTCTCCCTTGGAAGATAGCAACAGAAATTCAGATTTGTCCCTAGCGCATGAATCTCTTGTAAGGCAGAGAGAAGTGAAGAAAATTTGGTAGTCCTTGGCCGAGTTCAGACTGGCAGTTTGAAGCAGGAGGGAGTCATTGCAAAAAAAAAGCCGGAACAAACTGTTCCGGGGTTTTCCCGTCACACTGCGTGGACTGATGTGGGAGGAGGCGCAAGGGAGCGTTCACACTGTTGGCCTGGAGGCTCGGCTGTAAGCAGCGTTTTCCTCGCAGCAGGCACCTAGGCGCAGCGGCAAATAGGGAAGGATCCGGCCGCTGTGGGCCATAGGCACATCCGGCCACATCACTACCCCCTCTTCAAGGCAATCACCTATACCTTCCTGGTGCCAGAGTGAGGCTAGGAGGTCAGTCAGCGTAAACAGCCGGCGCACATTATTAACGCGGGCTGTTCCCGGCTTTTAGCGGTTAGCGTTCACACTTCTGGGAAGTGGAATGAAGTGGGATAAACGGGCTCTCCAGGGTTTGCTACCACTTTCACCAGGTATCTTTTAAACCCGGGAGGCAAGTGCTACAAGACAAGTTGAGTACGGGTGGGAACGCCGGACAGTTGTGCCTGTGTTAACGGCCCCTTTAATCCGCTTGCGAAACATTCCTCACACGCGTCTATATCGGGGCAAACTGCCAGTCTGAACTTGGCCCTTATATTAGTAAAACTAGAGAATAATTTCAGGTAACACATTAGGTAAAAAGTCACTTGAAGACAATTGCCTAGTAGTCGGGGTGTGTAACCCATATGCGAAGTCCAATAACTAATAATTGGCCAGCAGTTCTAGGATCCCTCTTTTGGGGTGACTAAATTCATTATCCCAACCTATTCCCCGGTATTTGTATAACCTTGATAGCCCTAGCCATCGAAGAGCGTTCTCTCTTGCTCGAGTAAATGCCTTTCCATCAAAACTACTGTATGGTAGGTTTCAAAATATTCCTAAGCATGAACGGAGATGTGACTGCGGTTCTAACTCTCTTGATTCAATTGATCACATATTGTTAGACTGTTCGTGGCATGTATCTGCTAGGGAAAAATGGTTAAACACTTGGTTGCATGGTAAACATCACCTTTCCAATAATATAAAATGCCAATTTCTATTGAACGATATAACAGCAGAAATTACTGTGGCAGTGGCCAATTTTTTAGTTGACGTGATAAGAGTGAAAAACTTGGGAAACTCCATTTTATGATTTTATAATTAACTTAGATTCTTAGTTGATTCTGTCATTTTCTGTCTCTGATTTTAATGTTGTATATGCCATTAAAGGTTTATTGATTGATTGATTGATTGATTGATTGTCATTATCCCAACCGAGACAGAGCTGCAAGTAGCACTTGCTCGTTCCTTTGCACAGCGATCTTATGTAGGATTCATAAAGGTAGGAAAGCCTGTCTTTTCCCAGTCATATTCTAGAACGTAAACATCCTACCGGTTTCTCTTTCCCACTTCTTTATCTCTGTGCTTGCTGTCCTGCTTACAATCTCATCAACCCTACCTCTTTTTTACACGAGAAAGAAGAGCCCTGCTGGATCAAACCAGTGATTTTAATTTAGTCCAGCCTCCCTATCCCAGGCAGTGGCCAACCGGTTGTCTTGGAAGGCCCGAAACAGGACAGCAAAGCCTTCCTCTGATACTGCCACCAGACACCTGTCTTCTCTGAATGTGGACGTTCCTTTCTGTCACCATGGCTGGATGGACCTATTCTCCATTAATCTTTCTAGTCCTTCTTAAGGCCATGTATGTTTGTGGTCATCGCTACATCCTCTAGCAGTGAATCCTGCAATTTAAAGTAAAGAAGTATTTCTTTTTTCTCTGTCTTGAATTTATTGTCCATCAACTTCATTGGGTGCTCCTGAGTCTTACTGTTATGAACCCTCTGTTCATTTTCTCCACCCCATGAATAACTTTATAAATCTCTGTCATGCCAACCCCAGTCATCTCTTTTTTGGGAGGCTCAGACTATTCAGCCTGCCTACGTGGGAAAGGTGTCCCATCCCCTTAAACATCTTGGTTGCCCTCTTCTGTACTTCTTCTGGCTCTGCAATTTTCTTTTTTCAGGTTTCCCAGCTTCCTTCCTCGTACATGACCCACTGCACAACTTTCTGCTCGCTTTGCCCTTTTACCCCGATATTTTAAAAAGTGGACCCTTTTTTAGAAAACGTGTGTGTCCAATCATCTCTTCTAACATGCTTTCTGCAATATACTGGGTTCGAGACACGTATAGCCAGTTTGGTATCGTGGTTAAGTGCACGGACTCTAATCTGGGAGGACCGGGTTTGATTCCCCACTCGTCCACTTGCACCTGCTGATGTGACCTTGGGTCAGTCACAAGTTCTGGCACAGCTGTCCTTGAAAAAGAGCAGTTTCTGTCAGAGCTCTCTCAGCCCCACCTACCTCACAGGCTGTCTGTTGTGGGGAGGGGAAGGGAAAGGAGTTTGTAAGCCGCTCTGAGACACCTTTGGGTAGTGAAGGGCGGGGTATAAATCCAATCCTTCTTCTTTTACCTCACAGGGTGTCTGTTGTGAGGAGGGGAAGGGAAAGGAGTTTGTAAGCCGCTCTGAGACACCTTTGGGTAGTGAACGGCAGGGTATAAATCCAGTCTCTTCTTCTCTTCTTCTTCTTCTTCTTCTTCTTCTTCTTCTTCTTCTTCTTCTTCTTCTTCTTCTTCTTCTTCTTCTTCTTCTTCTTCTTCTTCTTCTTCTTCTTCTTCTTCTTCTTCTGATCAGCTCATAGTTTATTAGTGATTTCAGCTGAACTCTAAGACAACTCAAAGCAGGGCTTGTATTCATGCAAAACACCACCCCCCCCACATACCCACTCCCCGTGATAGGCTATTTACATTACACCTTCTAATCTATAGGTCCATTCCAGGATCCTGGCTACCTGTTGTTTAGGTGACCCAAGCTTAGTCAGTTTCCTGGTACTGTCCTGGCTCAGTACACAACACCCCTCCCCCCTAAGTTCAGGAACACCTCAACAAACGAAGTCCCTTAAGTAGGCCGATCGGCGTCGTTCCCGGGTTGAACGTCGTGGTTCCGTCTGTGGGACCGGGGTCTCTGGACTGCGGTCTGCTGGTACTGGCGCAGCGCTGGTGGAAGGCTGTGGAGCAGATGGGGCATCTGGTGATTCTGTGGCCTCTTGGTCATGTGTTTCGCCTTCCTGGTGGTTTGGTGGTGCGTTGTCAATTGGGGTTTCTCTCACAGTCTCTGGCCCCTGCAGTCGTGGTAGCTGTGCGTCGCCATCATCTGGAACTACCAGTTCCATGGGGAGTAAGCAGCTGCGGAGTTGGTCGATGAGTCTCCGCGGCACTTGGCCGTCCTCTGTAGAGACCTCATATGACAGGGGGCCTATAACTCGGGTAACCCGGGCTGGGCCACTGGAAAAGTTCCGGGCGTAGACGAGGGTCGCCTGGAAAGAATCCCTGGGGCGCCTCTTGGCTCTCTGGAGCTGGACAGTGCTCTGGAGCACAGTCAGGGTGCAGCCAGTCTAAATGGGTTGTTAGGTGCCTGCCCATGAGGAGTTCCATGGGGCTGTGGCTGGTGGAGGTGTTTGGGGTCACTCGGTGGCTGAAAAGGAAGGATGTAAGCCGGTGGTCCCAGTCTCCGTGGATGATCCATCAGAGGGACTCCTTCGTGATCCTCACCATCCATTCTGCTTGGCCGTTGGTGGCTGGGTGAAAGGGAGCAGATCGGATGTGCTGGATCAGGTAGCAGCCCATGAACTCCTGGAACTCTCCCGATGTGAAGGGCATACCGAACTCCTGGAACTCTCCCGATGTGAAGGCCATACCGTTGTCCATCACAATGGTGTCAGGTAGGCCATGGGTACAAAAAATCCGTCAGAGGGCCTGGATTGCTGCCTTGGAAGAAGTGGAGGAGACGGGCACCACTTACAGCCATTTGGTGTATGAACCACCAAGATGAAGAAGATCTGTCCTTGGAAGGGGCCTGTGAAGTCCAGGTGTAAGCGGGACCATGGTTTGTGGCCTGATTCCCACTGTTGCACTGGGACCCCTAGCGGCACCAGTCAGGTTTCTTGGCAGGCCTGGCAGTGCTTTTCTCTCTCCAAACCAGGCCACAGACACAGCTATGGGCCAGCGCCTTCATCCGCATGATCCCCAGGTGTGTGTCGTGCAGCGTCACTAGTACTTGCTGGTGCAATGGCACTGGTACCCCCACCCGGCTCCCCCACAGCAGGCAATCCCTGTGTGCGGAAAGTTCATCTCGGCAGGAGGAGAATGCTGCGAATTCTGGGCCCACCCAGCTGGTGGGCCAGCCCCTCCCCACCCAGTCCAAAACGTGGGAGAAAAACAGTCCTTGGCAGTGTGGCGGGACATGTCGGTTACCTGGAGAGGACTGTCGAGGAGGTCTTCGAGAAGCAGGATTTGATGTGCCGAGGCAGAGTCCAGGTTGCAGGAGGGAAGCGGTAGATGGCTGAGGGCATCAGTGTGACCCATCGCCTTTCCTGGGCGGTAGAGAAGTGAGTACTGGTAGCCTGCCAGGAAGATAGTCCATTGCAACACCCTGGGCGATAGCATCTGTGGCATCTGACGATCTGGGGCCAGCATGCCAAGCAAGGGCTTGTGGTCGGTTATGATGGTGAAGGGCCACCCATAGAGGTAGTTGTGGAATTTCTTGACTCCCACTACGATTGCCAGTGCCTCCTTGTCTATTTGCATGTAATTTCGCTTGGCCGAAGACAAGATGTGGGAGTAGTATGCCACGGGAACCTCCCTGCCATCGGGTAGCTGGTGACCGAGGACGGCTCTCACCCCGTACAGAGAACCGTTGCAGGTGAGGACGACGGGCAGCATTTCGTCAAAGTGTGCCAGGACGGCGTTTGAGGTGAGCAGCTCTTTGATGGCCCATAACGCGGCGGTTTGCTTCTGGCCCCAGACCCAAGGGGCCTTCTTGTTGAGGAATCCTTGTGGGGAAGGAAGGAATGATAAAAGTTCAGCAGCCCCAAGAAGGTCTGGAGTTCTGGCTTGGATGTGGGAGCCGGGGCGTTGACAATGGCACGGACCTTGTCGGGAGCAGGATGGATGCCCAGGGCATCGATGGGGAACCCCAGGAACTCGACTCGTGGAACCCCCAGGAGACATTTTTCCCGCTTTACTTTGAGCCCGGTGGCTTGAAATCGCTGCAGGACGGTGCACAGTCTCTCGGTGAAGTCCTCGTCCATGGGTGCGGCAATCAAAACATCCTCATCGCCAGTGCAATATACTGGGTTCGAGACGCATATAGTGATCAGCTCATAGTTTATTAGTGATTTCAGCTAAATTCTAAGACAACTCAAGCAGGGCTGGGGCCCTGCTTATATTCATGCAAAACACCCCACACACCCCACACACACTCCCCGTGATAGGCTATTTACATTACAACTTCTAATCTATAGGTCCATTCCAGGATCCTGGCTACCCATTGTTTAGGTGACCAAAACTTAGTCAGTTTCCTGGTACTGTCCTGGCTCAGTACACAACACTTTCAATTCACAAATTGTGGTGTGCTGGCATTGCATCTCTGGTGCTTAAACAATTCACCAGCCCAGAACAGTTGCTGTGCTCCAGAGTTTGCTGTCGAGGTCAATGGCTGTGAGGGGCTTGAAGAGGCTTAATGCTTTTTAATTTTTGTTTTCCTGCCTTGATATCTAAGGGCAGAAGAGTTACTCTTGGCTCTCTTGGCCACTGCCTAGAATTCAAACCTCTCTGCAGTTCCAAAGCATGCCCCCCCCCCGTCCCGCCAGGAGGCAATTCATAGGAGTCCCTCATTGGCTTCAGGAAAACTGGACTGCGAATCCTCTTAGGACGCTTGCTGATCTGGTCTTTATGTAACGCTAGGGAAGGAGCTGCAGTGGCTCAAGTGGTTAAGACGCTGAACTGCAGACCAGAAGGTCTGTAGTTTGGCAGTTTGAGGCCCGAGTGCTGCATGATGGAGTGAGCTCCCGTCTCTGTCCCCGGCTCCTGCCAACCTAGCAAGCAAGAAATTACAAGTAGATAAATAGGTACCACTTCGGAGGGAAGGTAACAGCATTCTGTGCGCCTCAGCGTCTAGTCTTGCTGGCCACATGACCACGGAAATGTCCTTGGACAGCGCTGGCTCTTCGGCTTGGAAACGGCGATGAGCATTGCATCCCTAGAGTCGAATTCGACTGGCTTTTGAGCAAGGGAAACCTTTACCTTAGGGAAGGAGCAGTACTGGTAGATGGATAACTCCATCACCGATCCATGAACATTTTAAATAATCTGAAAACATTAGAAATAATCGGCCAGATTTTTATAGCACTGAAATCCCAGTGCTCATGATGTTAGAATGCTGATGGGCTTTATGAGGTTTTACCTGATGAAAGGTTCAGTGAGAGCATTTTCCAGGGGAGGTCGATCTGTGTACTAAAGTCTGTGATTCCGCTTTGACCTGCAGTGTAATTACTATTTAGTGGATAAGCACTCAGAGCCAATGCAGACCTTAGAGAAGACTGTTTAAATGTATAAATAAGTGAGTGAACAGTGTAATGTGTGACATGGGGGTCGTGGAAAATCACAGCCACTGTTTTTATTATAGCCTTGGAAATGCGCAGTTGGGAGTGGAATCCTGTGGGAGGAATGGGGCTGCTTAGAGAGGGAGAGTTATAGGAAAAAAGCAACACCTATCACTTCTCTAAATGGTGAAGTAGTTTTTTCTTTTTAAGGCTGTTGGGGCTTTATTGTGTGTATTTTTGAGTACTGTGTACTTTGGCCCCAAGATACTAAAGATGAGGGCCCCCCAACCAATGTTCCCTCTAAGCTGTGGAGTCTTGTGAGCAGAAATGCTACTTTGTGAGCTGCTGGCATTAAAGTTGTGAGCAAGCAATTTGGCTACTACTGCATAAATCAGTTTGCTCTGGAGCCCTCCTTCCTTAGCTAAGACAAAAATGTGTGAGCTGGTGGCTAAAAACTGTGAGCTAACACACTAACTCAGCTTAGAGGGAACACTGCCCCCAACCTTTTTGAGCCTGTGGGTACCTTTGGGATTTTGAGAGGTTCTCACCACCTGAAAATGGCTGCCACAGGAGGCTTAGTCAAATGCAGTACCACCCTTCTTGCTTTGCAAAAGTATCACAGAAGGGTAATAAAAAGAAATGATCGAAAGCCCAAGGGAAGAAGGGAGAAGCAGTCTGAGGAATAAAAGGAAGAAGGAAAACCTGGGTGAGGGGAGGAATGGAGAAAAAAAGGAATTTAAAAAGGAAATCCTGACTAAAGAAAATCCAGGTGCTTATAGCACCGTGTTTTTCAGTCCTCCTGATCCTCCAAGTGGCTGTCTGTGGCTGCCATTGCAGCTGTGGAAACCCCTTTTATTTGAATGAGAGTGGCTAATAACAAGAAGAAGAAGAGGAGGAGGAGGAGGAGGAGATTGGATTTATACCCCGCCCTTCACTACCCAAGGGAGTCTCAGAGCGGCTTACAAACTCCTTTCCCTCCCCCTCCCCACAACAGACACCCTGTG
>NW_015162005.1:7981-46981 GCF_001447785.1 Gekko japonicus | reverse complement strand
GCTCTTTTTTCAAGAACAGCTCTTATCAGAGCTACGGCTTGCCCAAGGTCATCCAGCAGCTGCGAGTGGAGGAGTGGGGAATCAAACCCGGTTCTCCCAGATTAGAGTCCGTGCACTTAACCGCTACACCAAACTGGCTCTCATTATGACCCAAGGTCGTAATGGCCCCACCCAGTTTCAGAAAGGCTTGGTGGGTGCCAGAAAAAGTACTGGCGGGTACCACATTGTTGGGGAACCCCACAATAGGTTGAGCGCCTGCTAAAAAAAAAATTCAAGACAGCTCAAAGGACTGGATTTGGTGATTAGAATAAAATGCAATGCAATTTTTTTTTTTAACACACTCATTGTTTTTCTTTGTGGCTAAAGGAAGCAGATTTAGCTCTTTGGTCTTGTTTTGAAGCAGCTGGTTATTTGGATTAAACTCCAGATGAATGGTTATGTTAATCTGTAGCAACAAGAGTTTTTTTAAAAAATGCTGCGTCTAACTGATGATTAAACAAAAAATGTTTTAAGCATCTTTCCAGAACTTGTTGTTTACACTGGGAGGGTATGCCGCCACTAAACTACCTTGACAACATCCCCCTCTGCAAGTGCGGCCTGCTCATCAAGAGAAGAAGAGATTGGAGTTATACCCCGCTTCACTACCCAAAGGAATCTCAGAGCACCTTAAAAATCTCCTTTCCCTTCCCCTCCCCACAACAGACGCCCTGTGAGGTGGGTGGGGCTGAGAGAGCTCTTGAGACAACTGCTCTTGAGAGAACAGCTCTGAAATAACTTGACTGACTCAAGGTCATACCAGCACCTGCATGTGGAGAAGTGGGGAATCAAACCCAGTTCTCCCAGATTAGAGTCCGTGCTTCTAACCACTACACCAAACTGGCTCTCAGGGGAACACTAGGAGACTGCCTAGGATGCCAAAATTCTAGGGATTCTGGGGATGCAGCTATGTAAATATCTTGGAGAGCCACTGCCTGCAGTTTTGAAAGAGATATATGGAGGTCCCTTAGCAGCTGGCAAACTGAATGGTATCTCCTGCATTCCACAAGACACTATCAAGTGGTCATATCTTCATGGACTGTCCAGGGCAGATATGCTGTAGCAAAGGGGAGAAAATAATCACAGGAATTTAAAGTACACATGGGGGAAATTATCCATCATTGATTCTTAATTTTAATGTGCTATATTGTTGTTCTGCAGCAGCAGCAGCAGCAACAACAAAATCTTGGTCTGGCCCTGCCAGCAATTGCTTACTTTGTGAGTAGAATCACTTCACTGGTATTCAAACTACAGAATGGTGGTAAACTGTGCATCTTGTCTAGCAACCATATCCATCACAGCCAATTTACTATAAGGATTGTCCTTGTGTTAGAACCTTCTGGATGCAAGGCAGGATATAAGTTAATAATAATAATAACAACAACAACAACAATAATAATAATATCTTCCCTCCAAAGCCAGACTAGCCCAACTTTTTTCATAACACTAAGAGAAATAGGACCACTCATACCAGATTGGTTTTAGTTTCACTTTCTGGGAATGATTGTTTGAAAAGGCCAGAGATGTCAGAACACTTGAGAGGGTATAAGAATTTGGGCTGGATAGCCGTAGAAAATAATGCATGCAGAATACCCTGTTTACTTTTCAGCGGGATAGAATTTACTCTTCATATTGTATCCATGCATTTTACCTAGCTATCCAAGCTAAATAGTGCTGTAGTGGTTTATATCTGTAGATTTTACAGTGAAAATCTCAAATTTGGTGAATGCCGGCTTTCACAAACTTTGAGACTGTTTCAAAACAGATACAGTTGCTCCACGGTTCAGATATACACATGTGAATACCACAGGTACAATTGGGTGATGGTCAGCATTCACCTGGGCATCTCTAAATATTTGGAAATTCACAAATACTACCTGGGATTGTAATATGGGCCCCTTTCTAAATTGGATCTTCTTTGTTGTTGGCCCGATTTTGAGTAAAGCAATACAGGGACGGGAGTTTTGTACTGCAGATTTCCTTCTGTTAATGAGCTCTCTCTGAGGTGCTATGGTCATTTCAAATAGTGCTACTTTTTTCACCCGGCCTTTTTTTGTCACGCAATCTTCCTCATATTTTTGTAATGTTCTAAGTTGAGTGCTATAACGCTAAGCCAATATAGCACTTCAGTGCTACAGTGGCATCACTGAGATGCCTTGACTTCATTGACTTCAGTTGCCATCTCACTGTATCTCAGTGGAGTCAAGGCATCTTAATGGTGCCGCTGTAGCGCTGAAGTGCTATATTGGTTTAGCGCTGTAGTGCTCAACTTAGAACATTCAAAAATGTGAAGAAGATCGTGCAGTGAAAAAGGCGGGGGGAGGGGAGAAGCGGCCTTGTAGGAAGCGCTACGGGCATTTTAAACAGGACACCACGATGATTCAGAAGTGCAACGAAGAGGTGGAAATGGGAAGAAAGCCATTTACCTCAACAATCGCTCAGCCACGCTTTGCTAACCTGAGGCGAGGGCCTTTGTATGAACAGGTAAATAAAATCCATAGGACTGCTAACTCAGCTGGGGGGGGGGAAACGGCGGGGGGGGGGGGGGGAACCCATTCGCAACCAGCTATGAGGCAGAGGTGTTTGCTCTGTGTTACATGGCCCATTTCAGAAAATAAAAACTTTTCCAGCACAAATTGAGGGAGAAACAAACCCAGTCTTGTCTGGGTGTGGAAAAGCCAAGTCCATGTATGCTTCTCTGGCTCCAGTAGATAATTTGCTACATTGCTGCCTTTTACACAGAGGATTGGAAAGACATTTTGTTTTCTATTTTTTCCCTCCCCCCCTCCTCTTTCCACTCTATGATCTAGACACCACTAACTGTTTGGAGTTGATGACGGGGAGACTTTCCAAATGTGGTAAGACCTTCCCTTCCACCTTCTCTTCCGCTCTGCCCTTCACCGATCGACACGATGACCCATTCACGCCTCCCCCACGGGACACCTCTCCCCCTCTCGACATTCTTTACAGTGACCCACCTTATCTCTTGCTTGCCTCTTGAACACACACCTCGCTCAGCTTTTCCTCCACCATGCACACGTGTACAACCCCACCATGGTTCAAGCTGCACAGCACACGCGGGCGTGATTTCACTTGCAAGTTCCTTTCCTCACACCACCCTCCCCCTCCCAGTGTCTGGCGATGTTTATATGCTTTGAAGCCTCTACTCTTACTTCTTGTTCAAATCACCCTTTCTCTGCTCTGCAGCTCTGTGCCACTTCCCTTGCCGCTGTGCTACTGCCTGGCTCCCCATACCTCATGCTGTGAAGAGGACAACAAGGTTCCGCCTTAATTCCCCCACTCTTGCCCTAGTATGTCTAGGGAAATTCCTCTCTTTCTCTCACGATACACGAATATCTCGCATCACAGGCTGCATCCTTAACTGTTGTCAATAAGATTCGCTCCAGCCCGACTCGGATGGGAACATATTGAGAAACTAGAAGCTAACTGGAGGGAAAATAAGAACATAAGAACATAAGAACATAAGAGATGCCAATGTTGGATCAGGCCAAAGGCCCATCCAGTCCAACACTCTATATCACACAGTGGCCAGAAATACCAGGTGCCATCAGGAGGTCCACCAGTGGGGCCAGGACATTAGAAGACCTCCCACTGTTGACCCCCCCCCAAGCACCAAGATGACAGAGCATCACTTGCCCCAGAGCCCCTATCTATACCTTGTGGCTAACAGCCACTGATGGACCTCTGCTCCATATGCTTATCTAATTCCCTTTTGAAGCTGTCCATGATTGTAGCCACCACCACTTGCTGTGGCAGTGAATTCCAAGTGTTAATCACTCTTTGGGTGAAGAAGTACTTCCTCTTATCCGTTCTAACCCGACCGCTCAGCAATTTCATGGAGTGCCCACGAGTTTGTATTGAAATTAGTTTGCATTGAAATTAATCAACCCATTTGGTTTGATGTTGCATAGCTAATCTCTAGACAGCCTGTTAGTCCACTGCCAAGGACTTCTTCTGCCTTTCTCTGCTCCTTTCTAAAAGCAAAATATAAAAACCTCTGGAAAAGATTACTTATTTTGACTCCGTTACAAGACACACCCAGCATCGCTTCAGACAACCGGTTCTCTCTTGAATAGCTTCGCCGTAATCTGAGCTCCAAACATGTTGATGCTCTTCCATGACTGACTACTTGATTTGGAGTCATATCTATGACGTCATTTACGCCGGTTTGGAACTTATGTCAGGTTTCCACTGATAAAAACAAAAGGAGAACTTGGCTTTTGCCGGTGGCCGCTTTTCATTTCAGCACACTAACTGAACTAGAGTATCTTTCACTTCTCTGAGGGAGATAGTTTTGCTTTGTTATCCAGCCTACTGGGATGTGTTGCCCCCAATCTGTATTTTCTATTAGCTTATAATGGGATTTCTCAGGTTGTTTACTGACATGAGGCCTGTTTTATTTTATTTTATTTTCCTGGAGAGAGAGAGGAGTACGTATGACAAATTGAAAAGTGGCCCAGCAATGTGGATGTGGTGCCGTGGTGGACCAGCTAGCCATTGTGTAGTGTGGACGACTGCCTTATCTGTTTGCCCAAGGAAAGTGCTACGTTTGCAGAGTAAAGGGACTGTACAAGAAGGCCTGAAAGAGCTGGGTGTCTTGGAGGGCTCCCGCCACTCAGTTGACAGCAGGGCTTTTTTTTTTTTAGAAAAAGCCCAGCAGGAACTCATTAGCATAATAAGCCACACCCAACAGCAGAAACTCATCAGCATATCAGGCCACACCCGACAGCACAGCTCCTTAGCATATCAGGCCACACCCCCATGCCTTCCCTTGGCTTGCTCAGTCACCCCGCAGCTGCAGGGAGCCCGGGCAAGCCAGCCCTTGGACAGGCCGGGGAAGGCACGGGGAGGCATTTAAATGCCTTCCCAATCCTTTCAGGGGCCCCCCCTGGCCCGCTCACCTTGGAGTTGCCGGGGGGGTATCGCTCTCCAGGCCTTCCCCCTGTAGCCAGGCACACAGAGGTTTTGGCTGTAGTGGGCGTGGCCAACTCTGAAGCCAGCCGGAACTCCGTTCCTGTGCCTTCCTGCCGAAAGATAGCCCTGGTTGTCAGAGAGCGAACCAGTTTGATTCAGCTTGTGGTTCAGTTCACAATTTGGCCATGAATCATGAAATGAACTGTTTGGTGTGTTTTTTTGTTGTTGTTCATGCCCATTTCTAACACATACATAGTAGTGGGCCTGGACTGAAAGCGACCTCACCACATTTATTTCAAATGCATCCGTTCCATTCTAGGCGAATCTCTGGGAACAGGGGAAAATGTTCTGCAAATTTGCAACAGAAGCCAGCTGTGCATCGTGTTGATTGATTCCCTCCTCCTAGGTTGTCGCCAATAACAGCCCAATCCTTGGATCAGTCCCCCCTTTAAAAAAAACCCTTTCTTTTTCTAAATAATGATAGCACATGCCAAAGAAGGAGACGGCAGAATGGAATGTACTACTTCAGATGCAGGTGAAGAACTGCAGGGTACGTGTTCCTTCACGCACAAACCTCCATGATAATAGAAGACTGGCACAGCAGGGAGAAAGCTACTTCCTTTGCTCGATGTATTGGTTTTCTATCTTCAGGGAGTTTTAGATGGGAGCATATCTCAGCCGGTGCTGAAGGCACTGCACTGGCTGCCAATAGCATACAGAATTTGCTTCAAGGTGCTGGTACTTACCTTTAAAGCCCTATACGGCCAGGGTCTGACATACCTGAGGGACTGCCTTTCCCCATACATACTCCAGAGAGCACTATGGTCGGGGTCACAATGTCGGCTAACTACCCCAGGCTCACTGTTACCAGGGCCAGGGCCTTTTTGGTGGTGGCTCCTACCTGGTGGAATGAGCTCCTGGCGGTGATCAAGGCCCTGTGGGACCTGGTACAGTTTCCGCAAGGCCTGCAAAACGGAGCTCTTCCACCAGGCTTTTAACTAGGAGCCGCCCACCACTACCACCAACTGTTACTGTCATTAACATCGTGGTAATAGGTTGGGCCCTCCATGAGATCGAGCCAGAGCTCCGTGGGAGGCTGAAGGACCGCTAAATCAGGACCCTAGTATCTCACCTTAGTGTACGCCACCTCAAACTCATTGGAGAACGACTGCGGGCACTTTATTGTATTTAATGCCTATTTATGGCACGTTTGTTTTATCTTGTTTTTGAATGTTTTATGCGAACGTTGGCACATGGTGCCACCGACTGTGAGCCGCCCTGAGCCCATTCATGGGGAGGGCGGGATAATTAATTAAACCTCCGTTATCCACAACCAGCCACCTGGATTGGCATAGTCCATTCTAACCACTTTAGCATTCTATCACCTTATTCCCACCTCATTCTTCTGCATGTGTAAATCAGGCCTCAGACCTTGAAGGACGCAGGGCTCACTGCATATCCAAGAGATTTGTGAGCACCGTGGTTCTGTTTTGTCTGCCTTCACCTTTTATTGCCACCTTTGGGCTATGTAGTGCACTTCTCATAAATGCAACAGAAGGAAAGCCCATATAAGATTCCAAAACACTTTCAGAGGTTATCAATTTGTGTTTGTCACCCCAGATCAATAAACCCCCCCCCCCGCAAGCTGGGCAACACAGACCAAAACATTAGAGCTGCACCACGCTGCTTATTACCTCTTAAATTCTCTTGCCTTAGCCTGTGTTTCCTGCGGCTCTGCAGCTTAAAGGATTAAGCACAACATTCTTTCAATTGTCACAAAATCCTGCAGTGATAGCAAGGTATAAGGCAGGTCTATGTCCTTTTTAATTTGTCCGGGCTTTGAATGACACCTTGGTTTTATAAGCAAACCTGATCCTGAAGCCTGCTCAAAATGAGCATGTAAATAAGACTCCAGAGATTCTTTTTTAAAAAGCTAAATAAAGTAATAGCTGAGAGGACTGTCGGTGATTATTAGCTAAGACAAGGCAGCCTTATTCTCAGTACATCACTTGACCTTAAACTCCCGGAGTGAGCAACAGGGAATAGAGTGTTTTATTAATGCCCTTACACAGTTCCCTGCAATACATTAGATCCTGGTCACTAGTGGAGATGTGATGCTCGCCTAGATGTACCAGCAGTCTGTCACTAACAAGGTTCTTACAATGTTTTTAATTATCCTTGTATTGGGAAGGAATGAGTGTTGCAGCCCCAGCATTGAAAGGAGGAGCGGCAGGTGTGCCGGGCAAACGACAAGACTACACCTTGTGTGGGAAAACAGGCCACAACTTTTATTGACCGCAGCAGCCAAGGTTTGATTTGGCACAGGGAAATGGATCCAAGGCATCAAGTGACCTGCCTGCCACTCGATACTTAAAGGACAGGATCACGAAACGGCGGGGAAAATGGGGCGAAGCCGTGGGGCAAAATGCGGCCGTGCGGCTTTGAGTGGGAAATTGACCAATAGAAGCGGGGCAAAGGGAGGCGAGACCACGGCGTAGCTCTTGTGTGAAATCGGTCAAGGAGTACTGTAGACCCTTTGCTTGAGCTGAGTGCTTTCCCACTGAGCTAAAACCAGGGAGACCTGCCTCTTCTCCTCTGTGCAAAGTTGGTGCTTCCAGGACTGAGTAGGGGCTGCTGCAAAAAGCAGACCCCCCCCCAAACTTGGGACCAAGTCTAGGCAACTCCCCACAGCCCTTCAGGCACTTCCTCTCTGGCTGTGGCATCAGGGAGCAAGGGTGAAGGCAGAAAGGGAGGATTAAAAAGTCATCCTTGTTTGCACTGCCCTCTTCCTTTCCCTCCGCATGTTTCTTGCCATAGACTCATTTAAGTTGTCCCATAGTACATAGTACATGCCATGATCTTAGTTTTTTTTAATGTTGAGCTTCAAGCCCACTGCCTCCTGTGGCAGTGAATTCCATGTGTTAATCACTCTTTGGGTGAAGAAGTACTTCCTTTTATCTGTTCTAACCCGACCGCTCAGCAATTTCATGGCGTGCCGACGAGTCCTTGTATTGTGAGAAAGGGAGAAAAGGACCTCTTTCTCTACCTGCCCTATCCCATGCATAATCTTATAAATCTCGATCATGCCACCCCTCAGCCGTCGTTTCTCCAAGCGAAAGAGGCCCAAGTGCTTTAACCTTTCTTCATAGGGAAAGTGTTCCAACCCTTTTATCATTCTAGTTGCCCTTTCCTGCACTTTTCCCAATGCTATAATATCCTTTTTGAGGTGTGGTGACCAGAACTGTACACAGTACTCCAAATGAGGACGTACCATCGATTTATACAGGGGCATGATGATACTGGCTGATTTGTTTTCAATTCCCTTCCTAATAATCCCCAGCACATAGCGTTGGCCTTTTTTATTACAGTCACACACTGTCTTGACATTTTCATTGAGTTATCTACTACGGCTCCAAGATCTCTCTCTTGGTCAGTCTCTGCCAGTTCAGACCCCATCAACAAGTTTCCAGATCGAGCCCAAGGGTAGCCATGCGTAGAGCGAGAGACATGAATTCAGCCTGGAAGTGGCCATTGCATGGGCCACTGCAGCTAAGTCCCGAGGAGTGAGATAGGGAACCAACCGCCTGACCAGCCAAAGATGATAAAAGGTCAATCTGGCAGCCGAAATGACCTGGGCCTCCATGACAGACGTTTCTGTCTTCTAGTAATTTTAGTTCCTCCTTTGTATACCTTTGCAGTTCTTTGACAGCCACCGCAAAATCTTCTCATTCATGAAGAACAGTGTAAGCCTAGTCAGAGCTGAATTATATATCAGAACTGGCCATCGTTTCTTGGTTCTGGTTGTTGAATACATATTATACATGTAATAACTCCTGCCTAAAGAGTGAAACAAGACCTGAGAATCAAACAGGATAGGGACACAACAAACTGGCAGCATAGGCATACAGAGATATCTCAAAAGAGCTTGATAGAGAAATAAAATCATCCATGAATTAAGGAAGGATGTGCTGTTGCTGTAATAATAATAATAACAACAACAACAACAATAATTCTTCCAGTGAAATAAGGGACATCTTTCAGCATCAGATTTCTCCAAAGAATGCGCTTAGAGCCTGTAAGAAGCTTTTACACAAGAAAGCACAGACAGTTGCATGACAGATGGGCTTGTCCTGTAATTTGGTTTAGTTTCAAATACCTCTTGGCACGAGTGCATTAGAAGCCCATTGATCTATGAGAAGGAGGAAGGGGTTTGTTCAAAGGAAAGGAAAGCGCCGGAGGGTTTACTTGAAACCAGCGGCTTTTGTGGGATGAGATGGCACCGGTAAAAGGAAGCAGGTTTCTTTCAGCACCTGGATGCAATGTGAAAAGCCTCACAATTTTCCCTTGATATTTTCATATGGTATCAAAAGCAGAACATCACGTGTTTGAAGCAAGACAGCATGGACTGTGGTGTCATAGTTTGTCCAGGTTGCCTGCAGCATTGCTGCTGCTGCTGCTGCTATGGAACTTTCTGTTGAGCAACACCTATGCAGCCCATCTGGATGCTCTCTTCTTTGATTCTTTGGCATTCGTATTAGTATCCAAAATGAGCTGAAGTTTCTTTTCCCCCCTCTTGTGTACTACGGTACACTCTCTGCAACATGCACGAACTGACATGTATGTAAGGAGCTTCCTCTTCTACTTCTTTGGTCCCTAACCCTTTTCCTTTGCATTAAAAACATTTACATCCTGATCTGACCTGGCAGAAGCATCCATCACCTGTGTTTTCTAACCATTTTAATCCTACGGCCGGCATCCTTTTCGCCCTTTGCTGCTCAAGTTGACACCTCTTCAGGACTGCAAATCTATATGCATTTCCATTCAGGAGGAGGAGGAAACTCTTAATATTCAGGATAGTGTTTTACAGGCCAACGATTCAACAGGATACATTCATTTCCAAGGGCAATCTGATTTTCATTAACCCTTCTGTAAGTCTAGCTGACTTTCCAAACCTTAACTGCTACACCATTGTTTTTGTCTGCACCAAGCTCTGGGGAGGGGAGGGGGGGTTAAAAGCATTCTGCTATTGTTGTGTGATGTATGACTTGGTGCACAGAAGAGAAAAGCGGCCCTTATGCCCCACGTGAAAGGGGGGAAATGAGTTAGGTCCCGTGGCTGCCCTCCTTCCTCCACTGAAAGAAGACTTAGCAAAGGGGAGTCATTGGATCCCACCTATCAATGCACAAGTAAATTATCTCATAATCCTAAATGCCTGGAAACTGTATTACTTCACTTAACTGGGGGATGCTGTGAAAACTAATAGTTCACTGTGTGACAGTTTCACTTACATGAGTTACCATCACATAATTTAAAGGATCTCTGAGATAACCTTTACAGACTTTATCATTTATTTAAGCCCAGCTATCACTGGCTTAATGAGAAAGAATGTGCAGCAGCCTCAAATGTTTTGGTGTCTCACACTTGCTATCCCTTGGACAAGGATGCTTGTGGTTTGATTCCAGCAAGACAAATTATCCTATTCCCAGCTGAGATAATGTACAGAGGAAGAGCTATATATACCATCTTTGACTTCCTAATCTTCATCAGCCTTGGGATTTTTCCTATTAAGATTTCCCAGTGCCATCAACAATGATTTTTGATTAAAAGCAGGGCTATTTTGGGGTAGGAACGCACAGGAACGGAGTTCCGGCTGGCTTCAGAGTTGGCCACGCCCACTACAGCCAAAACCTCTGCGTGCCTGGCTACAGAGGGAAGGCCTGGAGAGTGACCCCCCCACGGCGACTCCGAGGAGGGCGGGCTGGGGGCCCCCTGGAAGAATCGAGGAGGCATTTAAATGCCTCCCCCTGCCTTCTCCAGCCTGTCCAAGGGCCAGCTTGCCTGGGCTCCCCACAGCCGCAGGGTGCCTGGGCAACCCAAGAGAATGCATGGGGGTGTGGCCTAATATGCCAATGAGCTGTGCTGTCAGGGGTGTGGCCTAATATGCTAATGAGTTTCTGCTGGGCTTTTTCTACAAAAAAAGCCCTGATTAAAAGGAATACAGTAGCAATAACAAAGGGCAACGTCCGTTAACAAACAGAAAAAGGTATCCCAGACAATGGAGAGTAGTCAAGAATCCAAAGAGGAAATGGGTCTTATATTAAAAGTATTCAGGAGGGTAGCCATGTTAGTATGTAACAGCCAAACAAAATTTGAGTCCAGTAGTATTTTAGCACAAATTTTTCCAGGGTATAAACTTTGGTGAGTCAAAGTTCACTTTATCAGATACAAGCACAAACCAAGATACATCAGCTTTATATCCAAGTCCAGTATAATGGCGTTGCCAAGAAAAGACGTTTGGTGTCAGGGTGCCGAGGTACAATGCCAAATATCATGAGCTTTATTAGAACAAGGAGATATGCAGAGAAGTGGGAAGTGCATCAGGCCTGATGGAACTTCATGTGTGCTTGTACCTGAGAAGCTAAGGCCCCTGCCACACGGGGAGGGGGGAACACGGGCAAAGTGCGGCTTTTTAAAGCCGCACCAAAAGAGACACGCGGTGGCGGGATCACATAGATCCCCTGAGCCGCCGCGCACTTCCTCCCCGGCACGATCAGATACCGGAGGGAAGAGGGAGGGAGGCAGCCGAACTGCGCATGTGTGCGCATGTGCAGTTCGGCCGGGAGGCCGGATTGCTGCGGAGGACAAGCGCGCCAGCGATCCCACGGCCGCGCTTGCTGTGGTGTATCCGGTGAGTCCTCCTTTTCTGCTGGTTTTTTTTTGTACAGCGCGTTATTGGCCTGAAGGGATGGATCGGGGACGGGTGCGAGCCAATTCCCAGATGTTGCGGTGTGCTCGCGCCCGTTTGCTGCGCCCCCTATCCGTCCCTCTCCCGGGCCAAACTCTCCCATGTGACCGGGACCTTAGACTCTCAAAAGTTTCTACCCTGGGAAATTTTGTTGGTCTTTAAGGTGTTACTGGATTTGAATTTTACATCAGAAGCATGTGTAGAATTAATTGTCTATCAGTACTTCCCAGATGCCATGTGTTTCCTTTATTAAAGTATTCATTTTATTTTAGTTTATTCTTGTCTCTCACATCTCTATATGAAAAGAGCTCCATGGCCACGCTCCTTGCTTCTTCTCCCTGCTTCTTCTGCTTTTCCCTTGCCCTCTAATCTTGCTGAATAAATTGCCCAGCGGTGTCATAACAAAACACACAGATCTTCTTTTGCCCTTCCCAGCAGCATGGGTAGCTTTTTCTTAGTCTTCTTTTTCATGCTTTCTTTTTACTGATTCCGTGTGGACTATGAAGGCATGGGGTCCAAAGCCACATGGTCACCCAAACTGTACTAAGTGGAACATTTAAGAAGAAATCATATCTTTCTCTTCCTTCGCTAGGATTTGCGTACATTCAGTCTTCTGCTGTCTGTATTAATGTCTAATCCTTGATAAGGCAGAGGAGAATAATGGTCATTCAGTGCTACTTAATTTTTAGCATTACATTTAATTGAAGCACGGAATACCTTAAGCTACATGTGTGAAGATACCTTAGATGTTGGGTTAGCATTCAACAGGTTAAACCTGAGGATCTGCATTTGATAGTTCTATTTTCTGTTTCCCAAAATTATGTCGTATAATCCAAGGTTTAGATATACACAGGGGTCATTTCCTGCGGGAACGCACAGGAGTTGCGCTCCGGCAATAAGGAGCCCAGGGGGTGGGCACATGCAACAAGCCCTGCCCCCAGCAGCCCTCAGTCAGGCCACAAGGGGCAAAAAGCAGCCAGGCAAGTAGCAGAGTTCCCTCCCGGCCCACTTTCAGGTACAAGCTCTCCCTCCTCTGTGAGGGCAGATCTGCGCGTTCCTCCCCCCCCCCCCCAAATGACCCCCCCAATAGCTAGCAATCCAAAACAGTCCAGTTGAGCCCGAGCGGTGGAGTGTTGCCTTCTGACACACTTCTTGTGATGCCGGGGTGTGTGTCATATGCAAATAAGTTATGCTAATGAGCTCCTGCACCTCTTTTTCTATGAAATGACCCCTGGATATACATGTGTATCAACCTGTCCCTTCTCCATCATAAAGCAGGTACCTAGTATCTTTATGATCAGATCATTTGGAAAGCAAGAGAATTTGGTCTGGGCTCATTTGAGACAGTAGCTATTCTAGAGTTAGAACCACTAGGACTCCATTAGCCTGGTCTTCTTTCTAGGTATAACTAGGTGAATGGACTCACTAACTGATGGAAGGATGTAGGCCTTAGGCAGATAGCAAACTCATCGTGGCCAATTCATTTACCAGTTGATTTGTTGAGGAAGTAGACCATGTTCCTTGATAAGGAAGTAGGGCAGACAATTAGTGAAGTCTGTTGAACGAGACAGGCAAAGGGGTGGATGCGAACAGGGCAGGTTTAAGAGCAAGGAAAGCAGCACGAGGGAAAGCTGCTTAGCTGGAAATATGCTAAACTCTTGTGCCCAAAACAACCATATTACCACCAGAATATCCTGGCTGAAAGCCAATTAGGGCAGGAGGAAGGTTTCCCTTGCTCGAAAGCTAGTCGAATCTGAGTCTAGGGGGCAGTGCTCATCTCCATTTCCAAGCCAAAGAGCCAGTGCTGTCCAAGGACATTTCTGTGGTCATGTGGCCGGCATGACTAAACGCCAAGGTGCACAGAACGCTCTTACTTTCCCACCAAAGTGGTACCTAGCTATCTACTTGCAATTTCTTGCTTTCGAACTGCTTGGTTGGCAGGAGCTCGGGCCAGAGACGGGAGCTCATTCTGTCATGCGGCACTAGGGTCTCAAACTGCTGAACTCCAGACCTTCCGGTCCTCCAGTTGTAAACCTCTGAGCCACCACGGCCCTACATTCAGATATGCAGGGGTGCATTTACCCCAAAGCCTGTTTCTGTGCAGGTATAGCAACCAAACAATTTATTCAAGTTTCAAATGTCCTCCATTATTATTATTTTTTGCAGCATTGGAGGGGGGTGTCTTTTAAACAAAGGAGGAAAAAACTTTTTGTCCCATGCCTTCATAATTTCAGCAACCATCTCGATTCAGAAGTAGTGATGGAATTGTGTTTCAGGTACTCTTAGTCATGGTATCTCTTGTGAGTTCCTTCCATTTTTATCAGCCCTAACTTACATAATTACAAATTATCTCTTAATTACCATAGCCACAACTGAGAGTTAAGTGGACTTAAGCACATTGAAATCTGTGGATTTATGTGTGTTTAACTTTGTGAGGCTAATACTGATATCATTACAGTAATTCTGTTAATCTAAAATGCAAGTGGAATTATATACATACAGATGTTTCACAAGCCAGAGAATATAAATCTGATAAGCACAGGTGTTTCTGAGTGGATGTTGTAAGACACTGATTTTAATGGTTAGCAGGCACATATGCATGTAGAAATAGATTTCCATTATATAAAATGACAGAAAATGCTTATGAAAAAGTAATGTGGGAAACTTTTTCATGAATAGTGCACATTATTTATTTTGATTTTTATCAAGCCTTCCTCCTAGGAGCTTATGTTGATGTGAAGTAGGTTAAACTGTGAAAGAGTGATTGGGCGAAAGTCACCAAGGGACCTGCATGGCAGGGTGAGGATTTTAGAACACAGGCATTCTAATCCTCCTCCAACACTGTAACCACTATCCCATGCTGGCTCTTCAAGTGGGACAGCATGGAAGTTGTACTAGGGTTGCAAGAGCTTGGGAGAATGCGGAAAGAGTTAAGTGGAGCTAAGCTCAAGTGGTCCCTTGTTGAAAGCTACCCTGATTCTTGCTAATATGTTCCAGGTTCTCTGCCTTCTGCAAGGAATTATATACTAGGGAAAAGGCCCATTGTGAAAATAAATACAGTGAGCTCTAGAAAGAGGCTCTGGGCAGATGCCCTGGCTTTGGGCACTCAGCGTCAATTTGTTATGGTGAACTCAGCAAAGTATAATGACACAGAGTCCACTGTTTTCTCCAGGGAAACTGATCTCTGCCATCTGGACAGCAGCTGTAATTCTGAGTGATCTCCAGCCCTCACCTGGAGGTTGGCAACAATGACTCCCCAGGAGGAAATGGCTGGTTTCGAGGGTAGAGTCTATGGCATTGTACCTGTCTGAGGTTCCACCCCTCCTCAAACCCCACTCTCTCCAGGCTACACCCCTCAAATCTCCAGGAATTTCCCAACCCAGAGGTGGCAATCCTATCTCCTTCCCAGTCAACCATCAACCTACCTTTATCTGCCCCTCTGACTTCAGCTTTCCATCTCTTTCACCCTACCTAGGAAAAGTACAGTCTTTCTCCACAAAGGGGACCAAAGCAACTTTACCCATTCTCCTCTCCCCCTTTTGATCTGCACAGCAAGCCTGTGAGTGGTCCAAAATCACCCAGCCAGCTTCCACAGGAAGAACCTGGGTCTGGCAGACCCAGCTTTGAAGTGCTAACTGCTATGTCACACTGGCTATCATAGGGGGGCCACCTCAGCAGAGTATAATGACACAGAGTCCACCATTTTCTCTATGGGAACTGATCTCTGCCATCTGGAGAGCAGTTGTAATTCCAAGTGATCTCCAGCCCCCACCTGGGGATTGGCAACAATGATTCCCCAGGAGGAAAGTATAGTCTTTCTCTGCAGTAGGGACCAAAGCAGTTTACCTAATTATCCTTTTCCTCTTTTGATCTGCACAACAACACTGTGAGGTAGGTTAGGTTGAAAGTCTGTGTCTGGTCCGAAATCACCCACTGAGCTTCCACAGCAAGAACCTGGGTCTGGCAGACCCTGCTCTGAAGCGCTAACTGCTACGCCACACTGGCTGTCCTAGGGGGGCTGCTGCTGGTGAACAGGAGCAAGCAGCCATGCCTAGTTAAGTCATGCCAGTCAAGGGTCATCAAGTCACCCAGAGGGTGCTGCCAGGCCTAGGGTAGCCAATCTCCAGGTGGAGCCTGAAGATCGACTGGTATCACAACTGAACTCCAGACAGCAGATCTCTCTCCCCCTGGAGAAAATAACTGCTTTGGAGGGTGGACTCTATGGCATTCTATTCAGCTGAGGCCTCTCCCCTCCCCAAACTCTGGCTTCTGTAGACTCCACCACAAAATCTCAAGGCTAGTCAGGACTGGCCCCAATGAGTTCCCCTCAAAGGCCAAATTAGGCCTGGAAAGGGCCTCCTGCCCCTGCCATTTTACTGACAGAACAAAGCTTGATTGCCTAGCAACAGCCACTGAGGGAAAAGTGAGCCCCACAGCAGGAGGAGAGGAGAATGGTTTGATGGTCAGTGGTACATCTCAGTAGCCATCCAACCACGGAGAAGTCAAGCAGGAGAAGTGGCAGCAACAGAAACCTCTTCCTGAGCAGGGAACAGCTGTTTCAGTAGCTAGTCAGGTGCAGAGAAGTGAAACAACAGCAGTAGAAGCATCTTTTTCAGGAGAGACAGCTGTTTTGGCAGTTTATTCAGACAGGGAAGAGTGGCCAAGCCAGCAGTGGCCAAGGGAGAGGAGCAGACCCAGCACCCAGCCAATAGCATGCGAGTACTCTTGAGTGGCAGTTGACGGGCCAATGGCTGATGAAGCACACAGCACAGCCAATGGGAGAGCTGGAAAGTGCCAATACGCTATGGCTTTTATATATATAGAATATCCAATGCTTATCAGTGACTTCCAGCATTCTCTTAGGGCCAAACTAGATGTTTAAAATACTGCAAAGGCTCAAACCTGATTGGGCCCATGGTACCAGGTTATCTTGTCCCCCTCCCATCCCTTTTCAATTTCCAGAACAGCCAGCTTGAAATGGCCAAATTATTTTCTTAAAGCCCAGGGATTGAAGTCATGGATACCATAACGTCAAGTTTATCCCTTAGCTGAATGCTTCACTTTGTTCCAAACAGACAATAGAATAGTCAACCTTGCACTATCTACGGTCCACATACTCATCTGTGAATTCTAATAATTAGCAAATATGCTTATGTACTGAGGTTATAATCCAACAGAGAGATGGGCACTTGTCCACTGAAATCTGTAGGCTCAGATTCACTGAACTCTACGTCAAACGATGGGGTTTAGTCATCCTTTATTCTTTTTAAAGGACTGAATATTCTGAAGGGAGTGTCCTTCAATCAGCTTCAAAAATGTTACGACTAAGATAGCTTTTAGAACCAAAAAGAGCAGTCCATGATTAAGATCTCTCACAGGTTTTTTTCTTTTTTTAATTATTAGCAGTCTTTATGCAGCAGTGGTTTTGATGATTAGGAACTGGTCACCAGAAGGGTGAGAGGAGGAGTGTTTAACCATATCTTCCCATGTATCTTCCATAGTTTTAAATATCCCTTCTGAAGCTGCCATTAGCTCTGCAAGGGCTGATAAGCCAATTACAGCTGGGCGGGGGGGCCTAAGCAGCCATGTGAGGATAGTTAGTGTTAAAATCAGGAAGATTCCAATCACAGACATCTCACGTCACATTTAGGCTGGCTGTTAGATGCTCATTAAACAAAACTGTATGCTGATTTTATACACTCTGTCTGCAGATGGTAGCCATTTCCTTTGGCCAGATCTCTCAACCCAGTAGTGAAATCTAAATCTAGTAATTAGGTGGGACCTTTGATCATGTGGACAGACTGAAACCAGGGCACTGGGCCCCAGAGAGGAATGAGATTTCTATGGGAAGAGTCCTTGTACTCCAGCTATTCCGTGATAACTGGATTCAGGCAGGGCTTTTTTTGGTAGAAAAAGCCCAGCAGGAACTCATTCGCATAATTGGCCACACCCAACAGCAGAAACTTATTAGCATATTAGGCCACACCCCCGTGCCTTCCCTTGGTTTGCCCGGGCACCCCGCAGCTGTGTGGAGTTCGAGCGAGCCCCCCCCTGAAGGGAAGGGAAGGGAGTTTAAACTTGGCTTGCCTGGGCGCCCCGTGGCTGCGGGGAGCCCGGACAAGTTGACCCTTGGAGGGAAGGGGAGGCCAGGGAAGGCACAGGGATCCTTCCAGGGGCTCCCCTGTCCCGCCCGCCTTGGAGTCGCCAGGGGAGGTCGATTTCCAGGCCTTCCCTCTGTAGCCACGCACGCAGAGGTTTTGGCTGTAGTGGGCGTGGCCAACTCTGAAGCCAGCTGGAACTCTGTTCCTGTGCGTTCCTGCCCAAAAATAGCCCTGGATTCAGGCATTGCCACTGCAACATGTCCCTGTACAGATTTAACACAAGCTGATGCAGGTTTGCATTTTGTGTGCATCTGTGCATTCCCCCCCCCAGTTGTTTCTGTACAGCTAGAAGGCATACAGGCTTGAGGTCTGTATCTAGCTGACCTCACGAGTTACAGCGAGTTATACAGCTTTACAGGAAGAGTCCAATGATTAAACCTCACATTTGAATAAGGTATGGATAAGAGCACAATCAAAGCCATAGATCCAGATTTTTTCCCCTTTGAAACAGTGTAAGATCTCATGCGCACACCCACAGCTTTACCGCTCACAAGGTTTTCACCATTCGGTTCCAAAGAGGATGTCAATTTGCAAGTTCATTCTTTTTGAACACACAGACTTCCTACTCTCCTTGGGTTTAACAAATCAGCTTGTGGACCCTGGAGTTCTGTGTTTGCATTGCAGTATGTGGCTCTAGGGTAGGCTGAAAAGTTATTAGTCAGGTATTAATGCAGGGCATACTTTAGGCTACAACCTTGAGCACACATGCTTGGAAATAAGGTCCATTTTTATCAACGAGACTGTCTTCCAAGTAAATGTGCTCAGGATCAGGGTGATATTTACTGTATTTTCTGGTGTATAAGACTACTTTTTAACCCAGGGAAATCTTCTCAGAAATGGGGGGGGTCGTCTTATACGCCGGTAAATACAGTCTCTGGGCAAGTATATCCCAAACTCTATATTTTAACTGGAAAAGTTGGGAGTCGTCTTATACGCCCAGTCGTCTTATACACCGGAAAATACGGTACTTTGCATTACTTTGGACTTCCTTCACTCAGAACAGTTTCAGAAGAATTAAATATGGCCATACACAAGTAGCTATGTCTACCTGTATGACAACATTATTCTTCAGCATGTCAGGCTTTTTAAAGGCACGCAGGGGCGTTTCTAGGCAAAAGTTCGGATGCCATCTGTCCAGTGCAAAATTCAGACCACCAAATGTGGCA
This sequence comes from Gekko japonicus, assembly GCF_001447785.1. Classification (NCBI taxonomy): domain Eukaryota; kingdom Metazoa; phylum Chordata; class Lepidosauria; order Squamata; family Gekkonidae; genus Gekko; species Gekko japonicus. Next base: position 27,938 of record NW_015162005.1, on the reverse strand, counting down.
TTCTCGACCCCAGGCCTTCCATATCCGTAGGCAGTGCAGTGCTCCCATCTGATGCTCTTCCTCTTCTGCTCATTGTCTTCATCCTCCACATACCCCCAAGCACGTGGCTCTGGACCGCTCATCACGTTCTTCTTGTTTAAAGCCCCATTGTTCATTTGTTTGTTTGTTCTCTCTCCTCTCTCTCTCCTCTCTCTCTTCTCTCTTTCTCTTTCTTTGTTTTGTTTTTCTTTTTGTCTCCTCTGTTTTGTATACCCAGGCAGCCCATTGAGTAACTTCTTTGACGTAATTAAACAACTTTTTTCAGACGAGAAGAACGGGCAGGTGAGCCACCCCCCCGGCACGCCAACCAAGCATAGCGCAAACAGCAAGCGGAGCGATTCCGATGCTAATGACTATGGGCCTAGAGGAGACACTAAGTACCCCGCTGGCAAAGAGAAGGCAAAGATGGTCTCATCACTCGGCCTAGAAGACCAACCTTAAATATATGATTTTCTTTTTTAAAAGGACAGAATAAATAACTAAAAGGAAAACAAACCAAAATCCCCAAATCAATGAGTATTCCTTAGAAAGCTAGTCTTTAAAATGAAAGGATGTGTATATGTATATATACGTATACGTATATATATATATGTATATATTGCTACAACAGTATAAAACTGTCTATAGACAACTTTTGTATGAAGGAATGACTGTGTGTGTATGTGTATATATGTGTGTATCTACACGCACACACACACACATATATTTGTATGTTATATCTCTCTGAAAGAAACACAAAAGCAATGAAAAAAGGTAGCACAGATGACAAACCCGGTTCTGCAGATCTTGGGTTGCTTTTTTTCCACCCAATTCCCTTTTCTCCCCTCCCCCTTTGATTTTCTTTCTCTCCCCTCTACCGCCATTATTTTCTTGTTCTGTTCTCTCTGTGTTTCTGACACCACCACTTGTTTCCACTCTGCTACCAGGAATTATCCCGAAAAGTTAACATGTCAGCCAACAGCTTCACCTTCTGTGCTCTGCGAACACTTGTTCACGGAAGGCCACTGATGTAAGACTGACCATGGACTGGTTCTGTTTGGGGATTCCCAGTCTCCCTCCTCCCAACTGCAGGAAATGGGTCTCCTCCCGTCCACTTGCCCGCAACACACACTTTTCTTTTGGTGCTCCACGCTGAAGAACTGCTCAGTTACAAAATTGCACAGTTGGAATTACTGGAGTGGCATCATTGCCCTTGACAACTTACTTCCCCACTGGCACATCTGGACTGTGGTGGTGGTGGGGACACGTTATAGCATATCCAAGCTGCATTCTCATTAAGGAGTTTTCCTCCACTTTGCTTTCTCCCTTCCCCTTTTCTCCCCCCCCCTTTTCAAATTGTTTTTATTTTTCCTAATCTCAAAACTTATTTTCAACCTGCTGGAGGGGCAGAACATAATCTTAGGGGGAACTGCAACGTACGAGGCAAGCAAGTATGAACATTGAAACGTAGGGTGAAAGCAACATTCGGCAGTGAAGAAGAAAGAGACGAGAATCCAGCTGTTTGAGAACAATCTTCTTTGCCACCAGAAGCACCGTTGCTGCTACCATCACCACCACTACCACTGCTGCTACAGCCGCTGCTCTTCCTCCCGCCCCTCAACCCATTTCTCCTTTCCTTCCTTCTGCACTTGGGGGGGGGGGTTCCTTCCGCCAGCTGAATTCTCCACTGCATCGTCCATTTGGATGCAACTATTGTGTTGTTAGTGCTGCATCGATATATCAGTATTATTTATTTGCCGGTTTTACTTTATTTATGTATTTATGTATTTATTTATTTATTTGAGTTGTTGGGGGTTTTTTAATGCAAAAGAAGAACATGAAATGAGAGTAATTCTTTTTTTTTCCCCTCTTGTGTGTGCGCACGCATGTGCAACCACTGGCACTTAGCTCATTCGAGCAAGACATGGAGGAGAGAGCACTATAGGCGACTTAAACACAAAGCTACTGTAAACTTTAAAAAATATTGCAAGATATTTTTATAAACTTTTTTTTTCCTTCAAAAAGGGGTGGGAGGGCTGGAACTTTCTTGTGTGTGTTTAAGTTATTATTAGGTACGTTGTTATTTATAATGCGAGCTGTTAGATATCTCTTCTACTTTCATTACTGTGTAGAGGTGACCCTGATTCCTGTTTAGTTTAGGGAGGGGGAAAAGAATGACAACAAGAATGCTAAACTTGTTCCTCTTGCCAACATTCCACTTTTTTTAATGTCTGTCTTTTTCCTTTCTTTTCTCCCCCCCCCCCTCCAACTGTTACACCAAGTGTAACTTAATCTGGCCCGCAATCAAATGTTTTTACATACTTATGGTCATATATGTCAAAGGCAAAAAACCCCACAAAACCCGAAGAAGAAACAGCAGGAGAAATTCTCCTTTACCAATATTTTTTAAGATGTAGATTTAGTATTAGTGTTATTCTCTTATTACCTTCGATTGTCGTTTGTTGGGTTCCTATGAGTGTATGTTGTACCGCGAGATTTTTTAAAATGATAACATTAAATTTCTCCCTCGCTCTTTCCTTTCTATATTTCGGTTGTTGTTTTCTCTTTTTTGTCTTTGTTCTTTATGGATTCCCCCCCTCCCCCTTTATTTTTTTGGTTTGCCCTTCTTGGACCCTGTTCTTCTTGTACATAAGTTTGAAGGGGGGGAATCTTTTTTTAAAAAAAAGAGACACAAAAATGGGAGGGTGCTTTTTGTTTGTTTGTTTGTTTCCTGATCTGAAACTTTTTTCTCTTGTATTGCTGTGTGCATGTCAGACACTGGGAGGGCGATGGCCGGGGAGGGGGGGAGGGCAGGATGTAAGAGGTCCGGGGGCAGTTTTAATTGCATGATGTTGCTGTAAATGAGTCCCTTTTGCTTTTTGTTGTCGGTTCTGCCTCCACCTTTTCCTTTCCTCTCTCTCCCTCCCCCCAGCATCCTTTCCACTGCCTTCAGCCTTTTAGCCTTTCCCCCCCTTTTCTCTTCCCTTATGTATAGATTTTGATGCTTCTGTTACATTGTACCTCTACAAAAGGCTGGGATTTCAATACAAAAATACTACTACTATTAATAATAATAATACCGCAAAACCCCATATGGTACAATCAGGAAGGGGACGACTCACACAAGACATAAGAATAAATGAAAGCAATACCTCTTGTTATCCTTCCTATTTTGTACTCCGAAGACACAAACACACACGCACTCACACATACGGACACAAAACGACGTTATTTAACAGTTAAAATGGACAAAAAAAAAAAGGAGAGAACCTTCTGATGTATCCCTTGTCAAATAACTGTGAGCAACCTTAGTTCAAAAAACAATAAATTCAGTAAAGATATTGGCTGCAACTGTGTCTTGTTTATGTTGGTGGCTGGTGACATCTCTTCCATCGGGGTAAAGATCAGGTAAGTGCCATTATGAGAATGTATTGAGCCCGGTCATGAACTCTGTAACATTAAAGCAGAGAAGGAAACACAAAACCCAGTCAGGATCCATGCATTTGAGACTCATCCAGGGAGCATGAGAAGCATTTCACCTCTTCTAGTAAAGTTCCTGCTGCTAGCGGAAGGGCAACAGTGCTGAACCAGATCAAAGGTCCATCTAGTCCAACGACCTGTTTCCCATGGTGGCCACCAAATGCCCCTGAGACCTCCAAGTGGGGCAAAGCCTCTTATCTTGTTGCCTTCTTGTAGGTAGCCGTGTTGGCCTGAGCAATAAGAACAACGTTTGAGTCCAGTGGCACCTTTAAGACCAACAAAGTTTTAATTCTGGGTATAAGAGAAGAAAAAGAGAAGAGATTGGGTTTATACCCTGCCCTTCACTACCCAAAGGTGTCTCAGAGCGGCTTACAAACTCCTTTCCCTTCCCCTCCCCACAACAGACACCCAGTGAGGTAGAAGAAGAAGAAGAGATTGGATTTATGTCCCGCCCATCGCTACCCAAAGGTGTCTCAGAGTGGCTTACAAACTCCTTTCCCTTCCTCTCCCCACAACAGACACCCTGTGAGGTTGGTGGGGCTGAGAGAGCTCTTGACAGAAACTGCTATTTTTCAAGAACAGCTGCTGTTAGAACTATGGCTTGCCCAAGGTCATCCAGCCAGGTGCAAGTGGAGGAGTGGGGACTCAAACCGGGTTCTCCCAGATTAGAGTTATCCACTACACCAAACTGGCTCTCAGTTTGTGTGCATGCTTTTGTGTGCATGCTAGGATTGCAAAGTCTTACCTGGGTCCCAGCGGGGGTCTCCAGCCAGCTCCTGGAGTCTTCTGGCGCATGCACAAAGTGGGCACATGGCAATGATGTCACACCGAAGTGACATCATCATGCTGGGCACATCATGTGGGTAATGCTCTAGCATTTGGGTTAGAAACTCTATGGTCACCATAGAGTTTTTACTCAAACACTAGAGCCTCCCCCGCACGATGTGCCCGGTGTGATGATGTCATCTCTGGGTGATGTCATCATGTCAGGTGCAATGGAGGTCTTGGGGGCAGGGCTCCTCCACTGGCCAGTGGTGGATTTAGGGGCTGGAAAGCAGGGGAAACCCTGTCCCCATTGTGGGGTTGGCAACCCTAGTGCCGGCACACTTCTTCAGTATCTGAAGAAGTGTGCTTGCACACAAAAGCTTCTACCCTAGGGCTGCCAAGCGGCGGCGGGGGATCCGCATGTCTTTACAGGATCCCTGCTGCGGGGGACAGCGATACATGTTGCACCGCCGTCGCCAGGATGTGACGCTACGTGTCGCTCTGGCAACGGGGCTGTTTGGAGTCCCGTTGCCGGAGTGACGCATAGCGTCACATCCTGGCGACAGTGGTGCAACGCGTATCGCTGTCCCCTGCGGCAGGGATCCTGTAAAGATGTGGTTCCCCCGCCGCGGCTTGGCAGCCCTATTCTACCCAGAATTAAATTTTGTTGGTCCTAAGGTGCCACTGGACTCAAACTTTGTGGTATTGGATACCAGCAACTGATGTTCGAAAGCTTCTGAACAGGAGGGTTCTATTGACTCACCTTGTCTAATAGCCATTGATAGACTTATTTTACATCCCCTTTTAATACCACGAAGCCTTCACTACATCAGGTGGCAGTGAATTCCACATATTATTTATTGTGTGAAAAAGTACTTTCTTGATGGCTCTGACTCCACCTCCCATTAATTTCATTATGTGCCCTCAAGTTCATGATGGCAGATTTCAATGTTTTCGAGAATATTTCCTGTTCTTTAAAAAAATAAAGTGAATGAAGTATATAAACAGACGAAGTGTTCATATGGTGCTTTAACTTTTTGAAAAGGAGAGTTTGGAAGACGGACGGCTGAACCAGCATTCGGTTTTCCGACATGTACGTATATAATGCAAATCGTGAAGTTGGCTTGCTGTGAGTGTTTATACGTCAGCTGCATCACGACAAAGGGTGTGCTCAGAGCCCAAAAAGGACTATGAAAGTGCAGCTGGAAGGTTTTGTAGGGTTGGTACCATTTCCTTTTGCACATGCTACGTGTCAGATGTGCACATGTGAGTGTGGCAGATACTAAGGATGAAAAGTAAGTGGGTCTAGATGGATCGAGGCTGATCATGCTGTATCAGGGAGGTCTTGTGCTTTTAGCACGGGAAAAACAAGGCAAAGGTCTTCCCTGACGAAAGGAAGAAGATTCAGAAGAAAAAAACCCGACCCCCTGAGAAGTCTTGTCTTCTATAAGAAGAGAGCCCTCTCGAGATCTCCTTCTGCTGACATCTTGCTGCAACGGTAGTCACAGGAGTAGGGGTGGGGACTTGAAAAACTGTTTTGTTCTGTAATTTCAGAAAGGGCACGATTATAACTTTCATTAAACGTTGGGAGAGCTTTTAATCATACTGGGAAGTTTTGTTGCGGGGGGGGATCAATTTCCATTAATGTCGTATTGGTTGTCTTCCCATTATTCCCATGACTATGTTTTCTGGAGCAGCTGTTTTTCACCCCGTGGCACCAAAACCTCAGAGTCTCTCTTATAGGTTCACCCGAGTTTTAAGAGGATTTGACAATGGGGCCCAATTTCATGCCCCCCTGGAAAAGGCGTCCCTGGCCACCCTTCTCTTCATTGTTTCTGATGGGGGGGGGAATGGTGGGTTTCCAGAGTGGCTGTATTTTTCACCCAGTGGCACAAAATTGTCAGCAAACCTAGGCCTCCCTCTTTAAAGACATCTCAGGTTTCAAGCCTACTCCCAATTGGACAAAGCTGTAGGGTTCCCAAGTACTTGCCGCGATCCGGGGGGGGGGACACATGCTCCCCAGCCGGAACATTCCTCCCTGTAACGCACCATGCCGTCGCCAGGAAGTGACGCCGGGCGACACTCTGACACTGGGGCTGAAAACTCGATGGTACCAATAGATTCCTGGCAACGGCATGGTGCGGCGTGTCTGTTGTCCGCGCGTCTGTTGTCCGCGCAGGAATGGTCCTGGGAAGACGTATGTGTCCCCCGCCGAATCACGGTAAGTACTTGGGAAGCCTGTAAAGTGGCCTGATTTTACAGCCCCACGGAAACGTCTTTGGACAGCGTTGGCTCTTTAGCTTGGAAACGGAGATGAGCACCGCAACCCTAGAGTCGGATTCGACTGGCTCTCGAGCAAGGGACACCTTTGCCTTTACTATGAATGGGTACTAAAAACAGTTTGCATCATTCTCCTCTCCTCCATTTTATACTCAGAAATAAACAGGCTAAATGTGTGTTACTGGCCCAAGATCACCCAGCAAGCTCCCATGGCAAAGTGGGGATTCAACCCTGGGTACCTCAGATCCTACTCTGAAACTCTAGCCGCTGCACAATACTGGGTGGAACAACTGGAAGCCAACAGAGTTGGGAAACTATTGAGAAGGCTTTCTCCATGCTGGATATTGCTGACTCAATCTGATAAAGGAAAAATCTGACATTTTGTCCAGTCTGTAATATCCAGCTACACACCCATCGACAGAACACTTGGAAGCTCATGGTTGCAGATGAGGATTAAATTATGTGGGCTATTTTCCTAGTCTGTTCTTCCAATTATTCAAATACAGTGTTAACATTCGTGTTGGATTCTCTTATTACTTTCAATTTATTATTCTGCTTGATGTCTCCCTCTTTTATTTTATTTTTGTCTTTCTTCTTAGCTTGTGTGGGGGCTTTTTATTACCCCTTCTTGGACTCATTTTTCTTGTACACAGATCTGAAGAAGAAGGAAAAAAAGAGAGAAACATCAAAAGGTTCCCATCCAGCCCCCAGCCCAAACTTGTCTTCTGTATTGTTGTGTGTATTGTTGCGTGTATATCAGGTATGGAGACAGTGATGATAACATACAGTATTATAGACTATGTGTCTTGCCGACTTTTTTTGGAATCTATTTAAGAAGACCGTGGGAGTACAGAAAATAAAAGGGAAAGAAAAAAGCGGGTTATACAACAATGCATTTGTGGAGGACAGAAATGTAATACAAAATGTGTAAGACAGAAAATATTTTCCATTTCCCCTTCGTTATAATTTTTAAGGTATTATCTATAATATACAATAGTTTTTATTTCTACTGGAATATGATTGTATTCAACATTTTAAGTTTGAAACTTCATAGTTAGTCTATTTTTACTACATCATTAGTTTCATCATTACTACATATTCAATATTGCATAGTTTCACCACTTCTAGATATTCATTAGAACCTTTAACAGACAAAAAGGAAGGTCTATCATATCAAGAACCCGTGAAAAGGAAGGTGTCAGAACCCACAGCCAACAATGAAGTACATGCATTCAGGAACGGTAATACTTTTATTGCAGAGCTATAGATGCAGTAACATAAGCACTGTTAAGAATGGCGGCTGCCCCATGGGCATAATAGGATATAGGGTATTCGTATGCAACCCCCCAGAGCACTGGCTAATTAGGCACCCTCCCGCATGCGGGATAAAGCTTGGAGACCGTTAGGTAGCTAAAGCTGAGAATCAACACTCTCCCACGGCACCTAGGAAAAACCCAGACAATACAACTCCCTCCTGCACATCTGTATAGATAAGCATTTTGGCGCAAAGCAGAAAAGGCACAGAAAGGAATGCAGTAGCAATTAACCAGACACAGACCGAGCTCCCCAACCCCCATGGCAGCATAGCTGACAGAAGGTCTATTATATATCTTATATCAAGATCCCATTTGTGTTCAAGAAGTTACAGTTTGTCTCCTGCTAGCCTCTCTCCTCAAATTTCATACTAGACCTGTTTCTCACGTACGTTGTTAATTTTGTCATTATTGCATATTCAGCAAGTTTATTTTCCCATTCTTCTAAATGTGGACAGACATCTAATTTCCATTTTGCTGCATAAATAGTTCTAGCCACTGTCAGCATGTATTTGAAAATCTCTTCTAAAATGTTTGGTAATTTGTTAGGCAGAACACCTAATAGCATGGTCTTAGCTTCCATTGGGAATTTAAACTTCAATATGTTCTGCATTTTCCAGTGTATTTCTTTTCAGAATCTTTTTACTTTTTTCCAAGTCCACTACATATGAAAGAAAGTTCCATCTATGTCTATGTCTTGACATTTCCAGCATTTTCCTTTGCATTTTTATCTGCTTTCCCAGTGTCCTTTGGAGTTATATACCATCTAAAAGACATTTTGTACCAATTTTCTCTTAATGTCTGCCTATCCATAAATTTGGTATCTTTTCCCCATAGTCGTTCCCATTGTTGCATAGTTATCTGTCCTTTAAAGTTTTGCATCCACTTAAACATACTGTTTTTACTTGTTCATCTTCTGTTTCTAGCTGAAGTAAAATCTTATCTATCCATCATAGTAAATGCTCTCTCTCTCTCTAATGTAACACTTCCATAAAAATTAATGCAGAATATTAAAATCACATCTATTTATCCACTTTTAAAAAATTACCTCTCAGAGTACATACAATATCAAAATATCTTAGACTTTCAGTATCAGTATAATGCATTTAGCTTGTAGCATAAACCATCAATTTCAGTGTCGCTTGAAAGCATATCAAGCAGCAATAGAGTTAACTTCCTTATCTGGACTTATGTCTCACCAAACATCTCTTCTGGGCTTCTGCCCAGAACTCAGGCAACTCCCACTGTAAACATGTTTTTCATGCTTGAGTGTTTACAGATGAGAAGTTCCACCTTTGAAAAAGAAAGCAATTACAAAACTGAAAGGAGCTAGTGAATCCGTCAGGCTGGAATTGAGTTTGTAAATATATGTAGCCTAATTGTTGGACTGTCTCATTTGGAAAGCTCATATACAGAGAGTCTGGGGATTGAAACTGCAACAGATATTCAACAATGTGGAAAGAATGAGATATAGCTTTACTGCCGTCTGGTATGCTTTCAAGCAACTAGCTGAAATTGAGTTAAACTTAAGTTACAACATATATGCAGCATTGTGCTGAGAATTAAATCTTTATACTAATTTCCAGGTTTTCTTTTCCCGTGCAGATACTTATTTCCACCAACAGAGGGCTCCCTCCCCCAATAGCTTTTCCTACAGGAGACTTCCTGAGTCTGCAGAAAAATCCAAAAAGTTTTTTTAAAAAAACTTTCAGGGATGGTTGAATCCCCCTCCAAACCCTCTGAAATGGCCTCTGCAGAGATCTACTTCAGAGATCAACAGTGAAAGATTAGAACACTGGGAGGGGGAGAAGCTTCTAACTGGCTCTGTCAGTAAAAGGCAGGATGAGGGCCCTTTCCAGACCTCTTTTGGCCTTTGAGGAAGGTAGGAAGCCTTGAGGGCAGGCCTGATGAGGGTTGCCAGTGCCAGGCTGGGGAATTCCTAGAGATTTTTTGGTGAACTCTAAGGAGGAGGGCTGCATTTGGGGAAGGGAGAGGCCTCAGCTGGGTATCATGCCACAGAGTCCACCCTAGAAAACAGCCATTTTCTCTAGGGAGATACATCTCTGCTGTCCAGAGTTCATTCTACAGGCCCCAATTGGAGGTTGGCAACCATAGGCCTGGCAGCATTCTAGGGTTGCCAGGTCCCCCTTGGCCACCAGGAGGGGATGGGGGGGAAGAAAGGTTGCCAGATCCAGGCTGGGAAACCCCTGCAGGTTTGGGGGTGGAGCCTGGGGAGGACAGGGACTTCAGCTCCAAAGCATCCATTATCTCCATAGGAAGTTGTCTGGAGATGAGCAGTAATTCCAGGGGATCCCCAGATCCCACATGGAGGCTGGCATCCCTAGGCAGAACCCTCTGGGTGACTTGATACCACCTGATTTGCATGACTCAACTAGGCCTGGCTGCTTGCTACTATTCATCAGCAGCCACCTTATGAAAGCCGGTGTGGTGCAGCAGTTAGAGCTTCAAAGTAGGGTCTGCAAGACCCAGGTTCAGATCCCCATCTTGCGGTGGAGGTTGACTGGGTTATTTTGGACCAGTCACATACTTTCAGCCTAACCAACCTCGCAGGGTTGGTGCGTAGACAAAAAGGAGGTGAAAATAATGTAAGCTGCTTTGGTCCCCACTGTGGAGAAAGACTGTAATTTTCCTAGGTAGAGGCTGTGTGGGAGGGGGGTGGAGATGGAAAGCCAAAGGCAGATAAAGGCAGATAAAGGTAGGTTGGCTGTTGGATGGTGTTGTGTTCCTACATAGACCACACACACGGTCGGGTCCTCACGCAGCCATCCGAATGGCTTAAGCTTCGCTCTCCAAGACAATAGCCAGCACGGATCCTAGAACGTACCCAATCGAGTGGTCAGGATCCTAGAGTGACCTATTGAATGCATGTGCACTGTAAATAATCCTATCACGGGTGTGTGTTTGGGTGTGGTTCACTATGGGAATATAAGGAGGCCTCCAGTCCTGCTTTCCTTGTTTCACTTATCAACACGCCTGGACCCAGTATTTTTCACTGGCGACAAAGGTGGGATCCCAATGAGCTAGTCTAACTCTTCCTCCATCCAAGCACTGAGCACTGATCCATCAGACACCACGCCCTGCACCACTCACGAGCAGCACCGGACCATGCACAACTCCCCAGGACATCACTCCCCGCTTCGCTCAAGAGTCATGGCTGCTGCTCCGGGACACCTCGAGGTCTTCGACCCAGCACACCCTGAGTTCTGGGAAGCATGGGTGGAGCAGCTCACCAATTTCTTCGCCTATCAGGAGGTCACTGACACAAGCAAGAAAAGGGCTCTATTCCTCAGCATGTGTAAAGTGGCCACCATTCATCTGGCCCAGGGCCTCCTCGCTCCAAAGAAGTTGCCCGAGGCCACATATGATGACATCATCAAGACCCTCACCAGTTACTTTGTGCCAAAACTGACCAAGATGGCCAAGCGAATAGATTTGCTAGCGTGCATCCAAAAATCGGGAGAAGCGGCCACCGTGTACATGGGCAAGCTTCGACAACTTGCAATCGACTGCGTGTTCAAAGACGTGGAGGACATCATCCTCACGCAAGCTGATTGGGACAGCAGACCTGAAACTAGAGATGGCACTCCATGTGGCCACCACATTTGAGAGGTCTCACCGCGACCACCTGCCATATTCAGTCCACCAAGCATCAGCATCCACAGCCTCGGATGCGTCGAACAAAGATGAAGGGTTGCAGGTATGCCATCCTGCATGCCAGAACCCTCTCCCCACATCGGCATTAGGTCCATCCAGCACACAAGCACCCGCCAAACACAGCGCTCAAGTGAAATGTGCCAGCTGCGGGGACGACCACGCGCGTCGGTCCTGCCGGTTCTGCAATGCAATCTGCAGGATCTGTGGGGAAACTGGCCATCTAGCACGAGTCTGTCAGTCCTGAGGAGCACAATGGTGGACATCAGCACATCAGCAAGAAGCAACAGACCTTAACACAATGATCGTCAACCAGGAACATAAGGTACTGAATTTGCCCCGGGACGCCCTGAACAAAATACGTGTCACTGTCCGCATAGAGGGGTCCCCATGTGTATTTCCTCTTCCCCTCCCAGCAACCCCTGTATCCTCTCCCCTTTACCTGCCTCATTCTTCTCAGCCATTCATCAACCTACCATTTATTTGCCTCCCATCTTCACCTATTTATTTACTTCATGTATACCTTATCTTTCTCCAGAGGTAACCAAAGCAGCTTACATTATTCTCCTCTTCTCCCTTTAACTACACAACAACCCTGTGAGGTAGAATGTGACTACTCCAAAAACACCCACAGCAAGATGGGGATTCGAACATGGGTCTCCCAGGCTTTATTCTGAAGCTTTAACTGCTACACTGTTGAAATTAGGGCCCTGCGGGGAACTTCCGATCTTTGTGGGCTGATGGTGGCTGTTTCCCCAGGAAGCTGATCTGTGGACCAGCGCATTGAGAGGGGGTGCAAATGTCCACACTCCCCTGGGACTCTTGCGATGAGTCTCTTGCCATGGGGCGCCGAGGGGCGCCTCTCTGCAGGCACGCTGCCGGCAGATTGAGGCTTCCCTTTGCCCCGAAGGTCTCTGCACTGTGTTTCTGAATGGGACTAAGCTACGCACACTGGAACAAGCACTTGGAGATACAGCATTTAAATCCTTACCTGGCAAGATCCAAGTGATCAGACGTTGAAGAGTGAGTCCGTTAAAGCAAGAACACCAGAGAATGAGCGAGTCCCCTTTTACTAAAAGCAGGGGGAAACTCCCCCCCCCCGGGAAAAACAAATAAGCGAGTAAAGAAAAGCCTTGGTAGTGGGGACGGAGTCTTGAGTGGCAATAGACTGTATTAGAGGGACTCCAGGAGTCAAATAAGTGTTTGGGCAAATTTCCAGGACTTTGGCAAATTTTGAAAAAAGTAAACATGCTTAAAAATGGCAATCGGCATCTAGAAGCAGCAAGTGAGACACAAGCTTTCTCCAGGAAGTCGAAGAGCCTTGCCCATGTGACCAGGAACAACCATAGATGCTTTCAGGATGTATATTAAGCTTTTGCCCCCTGTTGGCAAAAAAGAGGTTCTTCACAATAACTGTCTTATACACTGGCTGTTTTTTCCAAGGGACTGTGTTAACATCGGAGAAGCGACTAGCTTTTGATCACAGGGACTTCCAGTATTAATGAGGAGAATTAATAAGGCCTGTATGCAGACGACTAAGCAAAGCTGTAAGTGAAGGGTATGCCATGGACATATCCGAAATAAGTCTGACGGGCAAAAGGATGGATAGACTCTCCACAAGTTTGGCTTTTAAAAGCAATAAATGGAATGATCTCCAAGACTGAAGGCAAGAATTCAAGCGGATAACAGTCCTTGAAAAAGAAAAAGGTACTTTGTTCTGAGATGACCAGTTCCAGCTTCAGCAAGACAACGCCACAGGGAAAATGTTTAAGACGAATGAAGATTGTAAAATTGATTGTGTTACACCTACTGAGGGAAATACAATTATTAATTTGCTTTAAATGAAGGAGGGAAAAATAATTGTAAAATGAGATGCCACTGTTCTCTGAAATTTGTGTTTAAGTGAATTAGCGATTATCCTGGAATGCTCTCTATATAGTCAGATTTGATGGTTTGTTAACATAATCGATTATGATGATTGACCACTCTCAATGTCAAGAAAAGCAATTTCTATATTGTTAAGCAATGAAAAGCAATTGTTAAGCATTTATAAGCAATGTAAGACCTACAACTCTTGGGGTTTTAGTGGGTTTTCTTTACTTTCTCCCATAGTTGTAGATCCCCTCCCTAATTTCGTTGTAGTTTTTAGAAAATGCAAATTTAAAAAAATCCCCTACGGGGGGCCCAAAAAAAAAAAAAGAGATTAGGGACCTGCGAAATTTTCTTGAATTGTAAGATCACAGTAGCAAGATGCTTGCCTGTGGGTATTTGCTTGCATGGAACAAAGTGGGCTTGTTTAGAAAGTAAATCGACCACTACCCATATAACTGACTTCCCATGACTTTTGGGCAAATCGGTTATAAAGTCCATAGATATCACAGCCCAGGGATGTTCAGGAGTCTCTAGAGGCTGGAGTTCGCCAGGCACTTTACTTCCCCTCCGCTTACTTATCAAACATGTTTGGCACGTAGCTACGCATTTAGAAATGTCTTTTCTCATCCCTGGCCACCAGAACTGACATTGAATGAAATGTAAAGTTTTCAAGTAACCAAAATGTCCCAACATTTTATTATCATGACTCTGTAGTAGGATCTCCCCCCTCAATATCTCAGGTACGTATGTTTTGTCACCTCTGCACCAGCTGCAATTCTCTCATTGCTGCAGCCCCTCCTTCTTTACAGTCTCTAGATCATGGGGAGTGAATGCTGTCTTGAGGTTTTCCAGCCAGCCGCTCAGCTCCTCCTCCTCTCCCGCTTTTGCCTGACTGCGTGTCATTACGGCCCCTCCCAATTGGGCAGGGGAAAACACTGTGGCCTCATCATGTTGACTGGCATGCTGTGGGAGGTGGGAGAGGGCATCGGCTAAGAAGTTAGCTTTCCCAGGGAGGTACTTTATGGTGAAGTGAAACTCTGAGAAAAATTCTGCCCACCACACCTGATTTGCATTCAAGCGGCGAGGGGTCCTTAGCGTTTCTAAATTTTTAGGATCTTTCCATACCTCAAAAGTTACCCTTGCCCCTTCCAACCAGTGGCGCCAGGTCGTAAGCACCAGCTTTACAGCTGCAGCCTCCTTGTCCCAAACCGTCCAATTCGGTTCAGCCCCTGAGAACTTCTTTGATACATAAGCCAGAGGGTGCAGTTTACCGTCTGCACCCCTCTGCAAGATTGCCCCCCCCATCGCTACATCAGATGCATCCACTTGTACAATAAAACCTTTATTTTCATCTGGATGATGGTGAATGGGTTTTGTAGTAAACAGTTTTTTTCAAATCCTCAAATGCTTGCTGGCACTCAGGAGTCCAGAGCAATCTGCTCCCCCCTTTACTCGCCTTGGGACCTTTCCCCTGTGTTTTTAATAAGTCAGTGAGGGGCAACGACACTTGGGTGAAGTTGGGGGTGAATGTGTGGTAAAAATTGGTGAATCCTAAAAAGGATTGTAATTGCCTTTGTGTTTTGGAGGGTTCCCACCCCACCACGTCCTGAACCTTCTTTCGGTCCATCCCTAAGCCTTGTTCGGTGATGCGGTAACCTAAAAAGTCTGTCTCAGTTTGCATACAAGCGATTGTCATAGAGGGCCGTTAATACCTCTCACACCAATTTCACGTGTGAATCCATGTCCTGCATGTGCACCAACACGTCATCTAAATACACAACGACCCCTTTGAACAGGTGCTTGTGCAACACTTTGTTTATCAAATTTATGAACACCCCTGGGGCCCCTGCCAACCCAAAAGGCATGACCAAGTACTCAAACTGCTCCAGTGAGGTGTTGAACGCAGTAGTGTCTTTCAATATTTTTATTTTCTAAACTACAAACCTACAGGGTCAGGGGGAGGGAGCAACCTAAATTAAAGAGAAACAAGGATCCATGGTACAGAAATATAAGATTGTTGATACATCTCTACTATCTTAAAAGTAAAATAAGAGAATTAATATGTCAGCTATATGTCAGTAATGGTTGGGGGTGGGATGCTTGCTTGCCTTGTGTACCAAGTACCGCTACATTCCTTCTTTGCTTCTGTAACGCTTGCTTATCTATGGCCTTGCAGGTGGTGTGTAGTGTCTGGGATTCAGGGAACTGTGGGAGCGCTTTTGGTTCCCAGCTTTAGCTCTAACGCCCTGGGGCTCCTTCTCCTGCGCGCCGGAATGTGGCTAATTGGCCTAAAGAAGGGGGGTGCATACGAATACCCTATATCCCATTATGCTTGTAGGGGCGACGCCATTCTTAACAGTGACTTTGTTACTGCATCTATAGCTCTGCAATAAAGTATAACCTTTCTGATAAGCTTGTACTCAGTTGTTGGTTGTGGAATCTGACATAATAATTTATTTATTTATGTATTTATTAATCAGATTTATACCCCGCCCTCCCCCGTCAAGCATACAATCACAATCTCTTTGGCTATCGTGTAAATATCATTGGTTTAAAGTTGTGCGTTAAGAATAAGCACCAGGCTATTGAAATTAAACTATTTAGCATTTTCCTCTCCTCCTGTCAAAGTCCAAATTAATTTTTAAATGCTTTAGGGGTAGCAACCCCTAATTCTACTTCAGGTTCAAAGGGTTCAGCCAGACTAATCGAGATGGTATCAGAGTCTTTCCCATCCTTCTCTTCTTCTTCTTCTTCTGCATCTTTATTCTCATCCACTTTCTCAGGTCCCACTTCCGCTTTCTGTTGTTGCTTCAGGAACATCCGCTCTAGTTCTTTCTCACTGAAATTTTGAGATCCTTTTGCAACATATCCAGCCTGTCACCAAGGTTGGTCCTCTGGTCCAGTAGAGGGCGTAAAGCTGCAGAAATCAGTTTGGGAAGGTCTATGGTTGCTTCCGGTCTGGTAGCCGGAAACGATGTGCTGGCCGTTCCTGTTATAAGTTTTGCTTTCAGCACCATTTTTTCTGCTCGCTGCGTTATTGTTTATACAAGAGGAAAGTCCAAAAGTTCTCCATGAGTCTGATGATTTATCGCTTTCTTGCTAGTCCGCCGCACACTTCGTCTTAATCTGGTTCCTTCAAGCCGCCCTTTCAGCCTCCCACTTTATATTCAGTCTTTTTGGGCTCAGGCATTCCCCTCCCCCTTCCACTCATTTGGGGCTTTGGGATGACTTTACTGCTAGCATTTTATTGGTTGTTTGCTGGGTCATGGTTTCACTCACGTTTGTACTTGTGTTCGTTGAGCAGGTAGAGAAGATCATTCCTTGGGTTCCCTGTACGCTCTGTCCAGTGTGCACCTCTAGATGCCATGGTGGCTCCGTGCCACGGGGGCCTAACAGGGCAAAAAGATGCCTCAATCCTTTGGCTTCCGCCTTGGGAGAGGCACCTCTCATGCCCCAAGCTACAACCCCCCTCCAGGGGGCCTGGAGGGGTCCAAGATCAACTCAAAACCCCCCATCAGCACGTTTGCGGGGCGCTCATATCAGAGCTGTGATGGAGCGCACCTGCCTGCGATTCACCAAAACCAGAAGTTGAACACAATCTTGTGCTCATCACCTTTCCTTATGTGCACAGTTGGTCAAGTGCCCGAGTCTGACACAAATTGGATGATAATAAGTCAATCAGATATTGCTTCCAGGCGGGACTTGGAGATCTCAAAGAATTACAACTGAACTCCAGACAACAAAGTTCTGTCCTCCAGAAGAAATGACTCCTTTGGAGAGTGGACTCTATGACATCATATTCGGCTGAGTCCTCTCTCCTCCCTAAACCTTGCCTTCCTCAGACTCCACCACAATATTTCAAGGAACTTCCCAACCTGGAGCAGGTATCCCTAGCCTCAGGCCTGGCCCCAATTAATTATCCATCAAATGGCCAAAAATAGGATTGGAAACTACCCTGCCCTCTCCCCCTGCCTTTTTACTCACAGGAACCCAGCCTGGGATATTGCAGTTGGCTAGCAACACTGCTGAGGGAGCCCGCTGATTAAAGCTACAGGCACTCCTTTTTATCATTTTTGGTTTTTTAAACCCTCGGTGTATTTTTTTTCAATTTCACATTTTTCTCCAAACCTGAGGTCCTTTCCGGTTTGTCGAAAGATCTGGCTTGCCCCTTCACAGCTCCAGTTACCAGATGTAAGTATCCAAAGATTTGGCCAACTTTGCTATCAGAATATAAGACAAGTGGGAACCCACAAGGACTTGCAAGGGCATCTTATTTCCCTCTTCCCTTTTCCTGATTCCTTCTCTCCTTCCCACCAAACAGCAAATCTACCTTTACCTGTCCTTCTGTCTTCATCTTCCCTGCCGCAGCAGACTCTACTGAGGAAAACAATAGCACAGTTGTGTGGTGCCAGCCAGTGGGCCAGGCCCACTTACATGATAGAAACCCTCAAGGACTTGTGGGGAACACATCACTTCCCCCAGTATCTCCCTCTCCACACTATGTCCTCTTCCCCTCCTTCTGATAACTTCCAGATCCTCTCCCTACCTTATTCTCAGGCATTCACCAAACTGTCTTTTATCTGCCTTACATGTTTAGCTATATTTACTATTTATTTAATTACTTCATTTATACCCCACCTTTTCCCACAGTGGGGACCAAAGCAGCTTACATTGTTCTCCTCTCCTCCTTTTTATCCTCACAACCACCTTGTGAGGTAGGTTAGGCTGAAAACATGTGACAGGCATGACATCACCTAGTGATAGGGTTCCCAGACCCCCCGTTTTGGCGGGGGTCACCCGCTTATTGAGGGGTTCAACCTGCCACTGGCCAGTTGGCCAGCAGGGGAAGCCCTGCCCCACAAGCCCCAACACGCGCAGCCACTCCTCTCCCTTCTCTCTTGAGGGCCCCACATATTAAAGGGCCCAGTCCACCCGATTTCCAAGTAGAGATCGGGCGCATGAGGCCCTCAGGCTGCCTGCACTTAAAGGGAGCCAGTTTAAGTGCAGGCAGCCAGTGGGAAAGGGCCTCGCGCACTTGATCTCTGAGTGGAGATCGGGCTGGTGGGACTGTTCCCGCAGGGGCGGGGCTTGGAGCCAGGATGTCCCCAACATGACATTATCATTCCTTCTCTCCTTCCCACCAAACAGCAAATCTACCTTTACCTGTCCTTCTGTCTTCATCTTCCCTGCCGCAGCAGACTCTACTGAGGAAAACAATAGCACAGTTGTGTGGTGCCAGCCAGTGGGCCAGGCCCACTTACATGATAGAAACCCTCAAGGACTTGTGGGGAATTAAGTGCAGGCAGCCAGTGGGAAAGGGCCTCGCGCACTTGATCTCTGAGTGGAGATCGGGCTGGTGGGACTGTCCCCACAGGGGCGGGGCTTGGAGCCAGGATGTCCCCAACATGACATTATCACGTTGGGGACACCCCGCCCCCTCTGGGAATGCCCTCCAAAGTCCCCCGTTGGGGATGAAGATGGACCTGGCAACCCAACCCAGTGAGCTTCCATGGCAGACTGGTGATTTAAATTCCAGGTCTACTAGACCCTGCTCTGAATTTCTAACTGCTAACTGGTTTTAACCAGCTTACATTGTTCTCCTCTCCTCCTTTTTTCCCTCACAACCACCTTGTGAGGAAGGTTAGGCTGAAAACATGTGACAGGCATGACATCACCTAGTGATAGGGTTCCCAGACCCCCCGTTTTGGCGGGGGTCACCCGCTTATTGAGGGGTTCAACCTGCCACTGGCCAGTTGGCCAGCAGGGGAAGCCCTGCCCCACAAGCCCCAACACGCGCAGCCACTCCTCTCCCTTCTCTCTTGAGGGCCCCACATATTAAAGGGCCCAGTCCACCCGATTTCCAAGTAGAGATCGGGCGCATGAGGCCCTCAGGCTGCCTGCACTTAAAGGGAGCCAGTTTAAGTGCAGGCAGCCAGTGGGAAAGGGCCTCGCGCACTTGATCTCTGAGTGGAGATCGGGCTGGTGGGACTGTCCCCACAGGGGCGGGGCTTGGAGCCAGGATGTCCCCAACATGACATTATCACGTTGGGGACACCCCGCCCCCTCTGGGAAGGCCCCCCCAAAGCCCCCCGCTGGGGATGAAGATGGACCTGGCAACCCAACCCAGTGAGCTTCCATGGCAGACTGGTGATTTAAATTCCAGGTCTACTAGACCCTGCTCTGAATTTCTAACTGCTAACTGGTTTTAACAGAGTGGCTGCTATTGAACAGTAGCAAGCAGCCAAGCCTAGGTGAGTTATGCATTTGGGTGGTATAAAGTCATCCAGTGGTTCCTGCTGGGCCTGGCCCCAACGAGTCCTCCTTCAAGAGCCAAGAAAGCCCTGTAAAGGGCCAATCCTACTGCCTTTTGGAGCTGCGATGGCTCAAGTGGTGAAGATGCTGAACTGCAGGCTGTGGAAGGTCGGTAGTTCAGCAGTTCGAGACCCGGGTGCCGCATGACGGAGTGAGCTCCCATCTCTAGTTCCAGCTCCTGCCAACCTAGCAGTTCGAAAGCAAGAAATTGCAAGTAGATAAATAGGTACCACTTCGGTGGGAAG
>NW_015162005.1:5529-7353 GCF_001447785.1 Gekko japonicus | reverse complement strand
CGGGCCAAACTGCCAGTCTGAACTCGGCCCTAGGGATTGTTATTTCTCAGTTCTGAATTTGTGGCATTTTCAGGTCAGGTTTTGATTGGTTAATATTGTAATATAATAGCCCCACACTCCTCTTGGGTACTGGGAGTGATCCTATTAGCAGTCTAAGAAAAGCACTCTCAGCAAAATTGCCATATCATCCAAAGTCTTGCTATGGCATACCAAGTTGCTTGCCATTCTTTCTGTTGGCAGGGGCAAAGGCATGTGTGCCAGCAAGGTTCACAATCATGGCACTGTGACGATGGTCTCTAACAATCTGAAGAATTATTGATTGTTATGTTTTGTGTTGCCAAATGGCCAATTATATTGTGATCTGCCCTGAGCCCGTTTGCGGGCAGGCCGGAATGTAGATCTGAAAAACAAATAAAAATAAACTAAAGAATAATTTCTCTGAAGTTACGCTTTTGCTGACTACAGCTCAGCTAATAAAGTTGTCATCACAAGTCCATGGACTCCATGGTTTGTTTATGTATTTATTGCTGAAATTTCTTGCAGAGCTGACACCCACTGAATTCCTTCCCTTTTAGGTATGGCGAAACAACATATTGTTTTTGATGGGGAAACATAAGAAAAAACGTTGAACAGTATTTCTGCTTCTGGTTAACACCCCTTCTTTTTATCTTAAAATCCTTTTCCGGTGGCATTGATATTTAAATGATCAAAACAAAACCCCAGCAGATTAATTTAAACCACAGTAAGCCCAGTGACCTGTGGTGGCTCAAGTGCTTAAGTCGCTGAACTGCCGGCCGGAAGGTTGGTAGTTCAGCAGTTCGAGACCCGAGAGATGCAGGACGGAGTGAGCTCCTGTCTCTGGCCCCAGCTCCTGCCAACCTAGAAGTTCAAAAGCAAGACATTGCAAGTAGATAAATAGGTACCGCTTCAGTGGGAAGGTAACGGCGTTCCGTGCGCCTTGGTGTCTAGTCATGCCGGCCACATGACCACGGAAACGTCTTTGGACAGCGCTGGCTCTTCAGCTTGGAAACGGAGATGAGCACCGCAACCCTAGAGTCGGATTCGGCTGGTTTTCGAGCAAGGGAAACGTTTGCCTTCTAAGCCCAGTGACTGTGAAAAGCACAAAGGAAAGCCCACTTTGAAGATAGCTGCCTTGGGCTAATACTGTTGGGCCAAGTGACCCAGCGTTGTCCTCTCTGGTCAGTAGTCGTCCCCCATGTTTTGAGCAGATGGGCCTGCCCCAGTACTGGAGATCCGTTTAACTGTTGGGGATTGACCTGGAAACTTTGAGCGTGCAAAGCCGGTGCTCTACCACAGATCCACGCCTCGACCTCTAAACTCCCATCTGTTACTCTTTTAATGCACAGCTTATTGCAGGAGTTATTTTTAGTGCTGTAATCTCCGTCAGCTTCCCCGGTATGGTCTACTGCCAGGAAAGGTCGGCAGGCTTGGAAGGACTTGAGAAATGGGATTTCCTGTTCCAGTGCCTCAGAGCACCTCAAGCCACTGTTACAAGCTACCATTTCATGCTTACCTAGCCAAGGCAGGCAGCCGTTTCAAGGGCAAGGAGAACGAGAAGAAACGATTTGGCCAAGCAGACAGCAGCGCGCTTTTCTCGTGGGAGTCTCTGGAAGGCTTTCCTCAGACTTTTCATGATTTCTGCTGCCCAAGCTCTTTTATTCTAATAAATCCACGGCAGTGGGTCCTCCTGACAGAAGTCTCCCGTTTCATGCAGGACTGCTCAATATGACATCATAGTGGTGTCCTGCCTTGCATACTCTCCCTGCTGTTCATTGTTCACAGTGTGAATGGAGAAGCATTCCT
>NW_015162005.1:2131-5511 GCF_001447785.1 Gekko japonicus | reverse complement strand
CTGCCAATATATGTGCGGGCAGTGTATCTGTGAAAGGGGTGAAAGGGGGTTTTTCCAGAATGAATCACAATAGCTAATGAAACAGGAGTGCAGCACTTCTGAGACATTAGGAGAATTTATTCCAGCTCAAGTTCTCCTGAGTCAGAGCTCATTTTCTCACATGCATGAAGTCGAACACTCCATGCACCTGCTGACATGAACTCTGACTCAGGAAACCTGATGCGAGCACATATTCTAGCTGCATCCACACCAAGGTTTTCACTCTGCCTTTGGCTTCCAAACTGCAATTTTATTTTTTAAAGAGCATCCACATGCTGTCAGCTCATCCCCATCTTCCGGGATTCTCCCTCTTCAGTATGTTTTCTGTCAAACATGGCATGATAGTACCTTTCCAAAAAGATCGAAGCCATCTAGTATGCATTTTCACAAATTCTCAACATGATCCCATATGCGGATACCTCAGTCCAGAGATTGGGGCCATGAACTGACCACACAGATCTTTCGGCAAGCCTGAGAAAAGCCCCAGAGCTGCAAAAAAAATATCTGAAATCTAAACCGGCTACCACACTGTTTGCGTGACTTATCCAGCCCTAGCTGCTTGTTACTGTTCAACATCCCATTAAAGTGAGTGTGGTGCAATGCTCCCTCTAAGCTATGGAGTCTTGTGAGCAAAAATTCTATTTTGTCAGCGACTGGCATTAAAGTTGTGAGCGAGTGAATTGACTACTGCATAAATTAGTTTGCTCTGGAGCCATCCTTCCTGAGCTAAGACAAAAATGTGTGAGCCGGAGGCTAAAAAACTGTGAGCTAGCTCACACTAACTCGGCTTAGAGGGAATACTGGTGTGGTGCAGTACTTAGAGGCTCAAACTAGGAATTGGAAGACCCAGGTTCGAATCCGCCCGTTGTAATGGAAGCTCACGGAGCAACCTTGGGCTAGTCACACACTCTCAGCCTAACGAACCTCACAGGGTTGTTGCAAAAATAAAATGGAGAAGAATGATGTAAACTGCTCTGGGCCTCAATTGTGGAGAAAGGGAAGAATGAAGTAAAAAAATAAATATAGCTGGAGATGGAGGAGCAGATATATGGTAGGTGGCTTTGTGGATGGGAAGGAAAGAAGGAAGCAGGAAAAGCTGAGAGGATATAGGGGCGGAAAGAGGAAATAGTGTGCAAAGGGGGATGCAGGGGAAAGTGTACTGCCCTGCACAAGTCCTTGTAGGTACTCTGCAATGCAACTGTGTCTGGGCCTGGTTCAGCATTGCCGGTTCCCCCACTATAGTGGGTCACCTCCCTCTGGCAGACCACTCTTCCTACCAGGAAAAATTCTGGCAGTGGGGAGGGGGGATTAAATCTCCAGAGTCATGAACAGTGTGATGTCACTTCTAGGGGAAAAAAGAGAAATCATGTCATGCTAGTAAACTGGTAAGTTCTAGAGCGATGGGAGGTCACTTCTGGTTTTCCTCAGAAGTGGTGCCATGCCTTGTGTGACACCAATGCTCCCATGTCCCCACTCCACCACCCTCAACTGGGTGACACACATCAGCTGGGCACCCCATCAGCATGCCTGGTGGCCAGCACCACACAACTGGGCCAGAGTTTTCCTGGATGCTAGGGGAAGGAGGGAAAAGGGTAGATGCTATAGGGGTTTTCAGAGAAGGAAAAGAAATAGGGAGGGGAGAGAAGAAGAGATTGAATTTATACCCTGCCCTTCACTACCCCAAGGAGTCTCAGAGCGGCTTACAAACTCCTTTCCCCTCCCCTCCCCACAACAGACACCCTGTGAGGCAGGTGGGGCCGAGAGAGCTCTAACAGAAACTGCTCTTTTTCAAGAACAGCTCTTATCAGAACTACGGTTTGCCCAAGGTCATCCAGCAGGTGCAAGTGGAGGAGTGGGGGAATTAAACTTGGTTCTCCCAGATTAGAGTCCGCGCGCTTAACCACTTCACCAAACTGGAGAGGAAAATGAGATCCACCCACAAGTCCTTGCAGGTCCCTTCTTGTAATGCACCGTATTCCTTCTGACAGCTTCTCATGACAGGCATTCCCCCCCCCCCCTGAAAGATTTTTGAGAATCAGTAACTGCCGCCCTGACCTGGATAGACCAGGCAAGCCCGATCTCATCAGATCCCGGAAGCTAAGCAGGGTTGACTCTGGCAAGTACTTGGGTGGGAGGCCCCCTTGAAATACCAGAGGCGGGGGCAGGCTTTATTCACCCACCTCTCTGAATATCATCCAGACTCCGGTAGGGGACAGTCACCAGAGATCGCTGTGACTTCGAGGTGCACACACACTCACACACCCATGTACATATAAAAATACAAAAAAAAAAACAAACCCCGACAGCAAAAAAGAAAATCAGTAATTGCTACTTCACAATCGTGTAATAATGTTATAATGCCCTCAAAAGCCCGCCAGTGGTATGATGAGGGGAAGATGTAGAACAAAGGGTGGCTGACCAAAGAAAGTGCACAGAAAGCGGCCACGTGGATACTCCACTGCCAACGGATTGCCTCAGCTTTTGTTGTGATGACATCAGAGTGATGGGGAATTCATTCGGTGTGGAAACTGCCTCTGTTAGTCTCCAAGAAGCCAATGGACTCCACTTTCATTTTTCTGTGACAGATTAACACAGCTACGCATCCAGAATTATTAACGTAGGAAAATGCTCAAGTTCCATTACCGTCGTTTCAGTGGAAACAAATAAGAGAAATCTAAAGCCAGTTATTAACTAATATCTGGTTAAGTGCGCGGACTCTAATCTGGGAGAACCGGGTTTGATTGCCCACTCCTTCACTTGCACCTGGCTGGAGGACCTTGGGCAAGCCATAGTTCTGATAAGAGCTGTCCTTGAAACAAGAGCAGTTTCTGTCAAGAGTTCTCTCAGCCCCACCTAACTCACAGGCAATGTTCCCTCTAAGCTGTGAAGTCTTGTGAGCAAAAATTCCATTTCGTGAGCTACTGGCATTAAAGTTGTGAGTGATTTGGCTACTGCATAAACTAGTTTGCTCTGGAGCCATCCCTCCTGAGCTAAGACAAAAATGTGTGAGCCGGAGGTTAAAAAACTTTGAGCTAGCTCACCTTAACTCAGCTTAGAGGGAACACTGCTCACAGGGTGTCTGTTGTGGGGAGGGGAAGGGAAAGGTAAGTCGCTCTGAGACACCTTTGGGTACTGAAGGGCATGATATAAATCCAATCTCCTCTTCTTCTTCTTCTTTTACCTCACAGGGTGTCTGTTGTGGGGAGGGGAAGGGAAAGGAGTTTGTAAGCCGCTCTGAGACTCCTTTGGGTAGTGAAGGGTGGGGTATAAATCCAATCTCTTCTTCTTCCTTTACCTCACAGGGTGTCTGTTGTGGGGAGGGGAAGGGAAAGGAGTTTGTA
>NW_015162005.1:0-2054 GCF_001447785.1 Gekko japonicus | reverse complement strand
ACCTTGGGCAAGCCATAGTTCTGGCACAGCTGTCCTTGAAAAAGAGCCGTTTCTGTCAGAGCTCTCTCAGCCTCTTCTACCTCACAGGGTGTCTGTTGTGGGGAGGGGAAGGGAAAGGAGTTTGTAAGCCGCTCTGAGACTCCCTTGGGTAGTGAAGGACGGGGTATAAATCCAATCTCTTTTTCTTCTTCTACCTCACAGGGTGTCTGTTGTGGGGAGGGGAAGGGAAAGGAGTTTGTAAGCCGCTCTGAGACTCCCTTGGGTAGTGAAGGACGGGGTATAAATCCAATCTCTTCTTCTTCTTCTTTTACCTCACAGGGTGTCAGTTGTGGGGAGGGGAAGGGAAAGGAGTTTGTAAGCCGCTCTGAGACTCCCTTGGGTAGTGAAGGGCGGGGCATAAATCCAATCTCTTCTCTTCTTCTTCATTCTTTCACCTGCTCTCTGGTTTAGAGTCTTCAAGCAGAGTTCAGGTGTGAAGGGATAAGGAGTGAAAAGTGGAAGAAACTGAAACTGACCGATACGATTTCCAGACAGAATGAAACTGGCCTTGCCTCCCGATCATCTTCTCCGATAGGATGATCTGTCCCCAGCATTTCCAGCTGTCATTGGTGGCTAAGGCGGGGTTTCCTTGAGCAGCATCCTCCCCACCTCTCAAATCTGGTTGCCTTCAGTCATTCTGTTCTGAGAATGAGCGTTTTCACATCATTACCACCGATGGTTTGCTAAGCAACGTAGCTATTCTCAAAAGGCTGCCATAACCTCATGCTACTTCCCCCCCCCCCGGGTCCACATGATCAAACACGTTGTGGTTTCCATACTTAGAACCCTATTCCCAGGTGCTCAGAGCCGGATTTCGATTGGGACAGCGCTTCTGCCTCCCCCCACCATATTTTCCTGACCTGAAATGGCCCTAGGAGGAGACGATCAGCCCCATTAGGTTTCCCTCTCGGTGAAATTCCTAACACGGTAAATAGTGTCCCTTACAGAACATTTCATATTGGCAGGGCTTTTTTTTGTAGAAAAAGCCCAGCAGGAACTCATTAGCATAACAGGTCACACCCAGCACCACAAACTCATTAGTGTATTGGCCACACCCCTGACAACACAGCTCATTAGCTTATTAGGCCACTCGTCCATGCCTTCCCTTGGCTTAAATGGTTCCCCGATCTTCCCACGGCTCCCCCAGCCCACCCACCTCGGAGTCGCCAAAGGGGGTTTGCTCTCCAGGCCTTTCCACTGTAGCCAGGCACGCAGAGGTTTTGGCTGTAGTGGGCATGGCCAACTCTGAAGCCCGCCAGAACTCTGTTCCTGCCTCCCCAGTTAAGGGGTCGTCACAGTGCCCCTTACAGAACATTTCATATTGGGAAAAAGACACAAGAGGAGAAGCATACGCTCCCACACCTCTTGCACAGCAGTCCCCCGAGCCCGCCAGAACTCTGTTCCTGTGCGCGTTCCTGCCCCAAAATAGCCCTGCATATTGGGAAAAAGACACAAGAGGAGACGTTCCCCCATTGAATCAGGCCCTACACACCTGGAAACTGCTTCCCCAGCACAGTACAGGCTACTGTGCAGACTCAGGGAGGACCTGAGTGGAACCCTAACATGTATTTAGGCCCAGATAGAGTGTGATGGCTTTCCTGCTCTATGAGGTTTGCCCTCTAATAGCTTTCCCTTTTGAGTTCTAATATGCTAATTTAGTACTCTGTGGGTGCGTTCAGACGGGCTGTTTAGTCCGCTTTTGGTATGCTTCACTAACGGATTTTATATCCAAGTTCACACACCCAACATCTGCGCACCATCCCCAGCCATCGTTTTCGGGCGCCTTCCATCCCTAACCCTTGCCCATCATCGCAAACATCCTTTAAACAGGTGTAGTTTGCCACTAGGTACCCAAATGGTGTTACCCTGAGTTCTTCAGTTCTAGCTGCTTTCCCCCCGTCATTGCTCTCTGCTGGTGTAGAGCCACTTCCGAAAGCGGCCTGAGGCTTCTGCTTTTCACCTGCCAATTTTGTAATGTGTGCGCACAGGCGGAGCTCTGCCACCACGTTTAGAAA
>NW_015162004.1:383059-393968 GCF_001447785.1 Gekko japonicus | reverse complement strand
AAATAAATAAATAAATAAGGTTGCCAGAGGTCAGGTGGGGCATGAAGAATCACAACTGATCTCCAGACTACAGCCATCAGTTCCCCTGGAGAAAACGGCTGCTTGGAAGGATGGACTCTGTGGCGTTTGACCCTGCTGAAGTCCCTCCCCCCAGGCTTCACCCCCAAATCTTCACAAATTTCCCAATCTTGGAGATGGCAACAGGGCTATTTTTGGGCAGGAACGCACAGGAACGGAGTTCCGGCTGGCTCCTGAGTTGGCCACGCCCAGCAGGAACTCATTAGCATAATAGGCCACACCCAATGGCAGAAACTCATTAGGATTGGCTACATTAGGGGTGTGTGGCCTAACATGCAAAGGAGTTCCTTCTACAAAAAAAGGCCCTGGGTTTTGACAACAAACAAGGTAAACAGAATAAGAAGCAAAAGGTGGGTGTGGCTGGATGACCACACTTCTGGTAACGAGGGCTGTGTTGCCTAATATGCTAATGAGCTGTGCTGTCAGGGGTGTGGCCTAATATGCAAATGGAGGTTGCTGTTGGGTGTGGCCTATTATGCTAATTAGTTCCTGCTGGGCTTTTTCTACAAAAAATGACATGCCCCACCTGTCTCCCTGGAGTCTCTGCCAACAGAATTATAGGGAACTTTAAGCATGTTGGCGGGTGGGGGGGCAAATCTTGCCTTTCCGGGCAGAAGCAGTGTTGAAGGGAGTTGGACAAAGATAAAACAAGTGTTCAGTAAACTGCTCTCCTCTAGGTGCTCCTCACATCAAGAAGCGGAACACTGCCAAGGCCTCTGTGGCAAGCCCCATTTTCAGATAGGAAATGGATAAGCCAATCACCTCTAGGCACTTCCCCCTCTGCCAAACCTTGGGGCGTGCCCCACCATGCCAAACCCCCCCCACACACACACACTGGACAGTTACCCATTAGATTCCAGTCAGCTCCTTTCCCAGAGCTTTCTTACCTTTTTTTGATAGGGCCACGAAAGGAGGGGTCATATTTGCACTTTTCCCCTAATGAGAGAAACAGAAAGACAGTAAGGGTGAGAGAAAAATTAGGCCGGACGCTCGGGTTTACTGAGTCTTCACTTGTAGGGCTGTCAGCCTAGTGACTAAAGCCCTTTGTTCTCAGAAACGTAGGGCCTGCAGGTACATTTTTAGTAAGGAGAGACCAGGAAGGGATGACACCTTAGTTACATGTAAAGGAGAACAAATGTTTTAGAACATGTGCAGAGTACTTTTCTCTCACCACCTACAACCAGCCATAGTCTTTCTGACCATTAAAAAAGGGGGGTAGGGCTTTGGCTAGGGTTGCCAAGTGTAAATTCCTCCGGAGTGACGTGACGATGCTGGGCATGCTAGGGGCGGGGCCACGACCATCTGAGGGGAAACAGTTTTCCCTCGGATGTCTGTGGCCCCGCCCCCAGCGTGCCCGGCGTGGTTGCGTCACTTCCGGGTGACGCGCACGTCGGGGTGGGGTTCCCCCCGGGGCCCGATCCACCGCCAGCGGGGAACGGGCCTCTGGGGCGGGGGTTTCCCCGCCCGCCCCCCCTGGGGGGACTTGGCAAGCCTAGCTTTGGCTCCTTGGTAGATCATCTGTTTTGCATATAGAAGTTTCTAGGTTCAAACACCATCTTCCAGACCGGAAGACCTGGATGGGGCCTTGCAGGCTGTGGCTGGTTGGCTTAGACTGAGTCGGCTGAGGCTGAATCCAGCGAAGACAGAGGTCCTGTGCCTGAGTCGGGGTGGTTCGGGGGTGGGGATCCCACTTCCAACTTCCGGGGGGGCTCCATTGGTGCCAGCACTGGAGGTTGGAAGTTTGGGTGTGTTCCTGGAGGACCCTTACCATGGAGGCCCAGGTAGTGGCCACTGCTAAGTCGGCCTTTTACGCACTGACCTGGCCACAGTGATCCATGCGATGGTGCAGAATGCTGCAGCCAGGCTGTTGATGGGTCTCCCTAGATGGGAGCACATCCAGCCTGTGCTGAGGACACTGCACTGGCTGTCAATAGCGTACCGAATCCGTTTCAAGGTGCTGGTTCTTACCTTTAAAGCCCTATATGGCCAGGGTCTGACATATCTATGGGACTGCCTTTCCCCGTATATACCCCAGAGAGTAGTACGGTCTGGGTCTCAAACTTGGCTGACCCTCCCTGGCCCAAGGGAGGCCAAGCTAGCTATTACCAGAGCTGGAGCCTTTTCAGTGGCGGCCCCTACCTGGTGGAACGAGCTCCCAGAGGAGATCAGGGCCCTGCGGGACCTTTTGCAGTTCCACAGGGCCTGCAAGACGGAGCTCTTCCACCAGGCATTCAATTAGGGGGCGCCGCTACTGCAGGCCGCTACTGCAGAGCTCTGATCTGTGGTTTTAACATCCAACTGATTATGAGCAGAAACATCGTGGAACATCTGGGCAGTGGAAATTTACTCTGACAATATACCATCTAGGTTAATTTTAACTGCCGCCAGCACTTTGTATTTATATTGTTTTTATTTGTGTGGTTAAATATTTGTGTAATTTTAATGTATTTATGCTTTTATGGAAGCTGCCCTGAGCCCGCTTTGCGGGGAGGGCGGGGTATAAATTTGATAATAAATAAAAAATAAAACAAATAAAAAGACAGGTAGCAAGTGATGTGAATAACCTTGACCTGAGACTCCGGAGAGCTGCTGCCAGTCAGCGTATTTAGTTATTTGTTTATTTCTAATTTATTTATTTGTTTTGATTTTTAATTTATTTATTTGTCCCAATGGGGACTCAAAGCAGCTTACATCATTCTCTTCTCCTCTGTTTTATCTTCACAACAACCCTGTGAGGTAGGTTAGGCTGAGACTGACCCAAGGTCACCCAGCAAGAGCGGGGATTTGAACCTGCATCTCCCAGATACTGGCCCAACACTCTAACCACTACAGCATGCTGGGGCTCCCAGTACACAATACTGACCTTGACAGACCAGTAGTCTGACTCAGTTTAAGGCAGTTTTGTTGGAAGTAAAGGACTTTACACTGTCTCTTAGTCTCAGCATTCAGAGGAAGACTACAAGAGAGTCAGATTGACATGGACCATCCTTCCCTTCTCTCTCTGATACTATCCCTTTGATGTGTAGATTGCTACTCTTAGGAAAAACTTCCTTTCTTCCAGCTTCACCCTTGCTCTCCACACAATGCCATGCATTTCCATCCTGGCACCATGAGAACAGGAGGCTTTTCTGCATCTCCATCCATTTAGCTAGTTAGACTAGATTAGAGACCCTATCTCTTCACTATCATATCTAGAAATGGAGTTCCTATAATAAAGAATTCTTATTGGTTTGAAAAAATAAAAGAGGCTCCATGTTACTTTATTCTGGGACAGCACACACTCTGACCAGATGAGCTCTGCTGTGAAAGCCTTGAGCAGTCTGCCACTGACATAATCCAAAGGTTACGGGCTCAAGTTATGCCCAAATATTTATTAATTTATTTGAATTTCTTAACCACCGTTCCCTGCTTTTGCGGGGCTCAGGGCGGTTTACAACAGCATAAAATCCAATACAATTTTAAAACCAGTATGAGCATTCATGGAAATCTTTTGTTCTGTGCAATTGTCTTTTCAGAAATTCAGAATTTCCAAGCGCTTGATTTGGGAAGCAGCTTGGAGAATAGGAATAGTTTCATAACAGGGGAAACGGGGGGGGGGGGGGGTGTGTGCATGGGGGGGTTGTGTGTATGTGTGTGCCCGTGCCTGGAAGTCATGGCAACCTCTGGCGACTCCTACTGGGGTATGGAGGACGTTCAGAGAAGTAGCTTGATGGCCTGCCTCTGCTTCCCAACCCTAGTATTCTTTGGAGGTCTCCCATCCCAATACTTGCCAGGGTTGGCCCTGCTTAGCTTCTGAGACCCGATGAGATCAGGCTTGCCTGGGCTATCCAGGTGAGGACAGGAAAACAGACTTTTGACTATCCCAGAACAACATGACATATTCAGAGTGGATGGGAGAGGCTTGATGTAAAATGTGTGTGCATGTGCGCCAGGGTCACCGCTGCAGGTTCAATGACAATGTCTGTACTAAAGCCATTAAGCTTAATTATCGCAGATAAGAGATCAGCTTGGAAAGAGCTGTAAATATACAACCAGGAAACTGCCAAAGATCATTAAAAACCTGAGCCAGAAAATTTCTTAGGTGATAAAAAAAGCTGTAATGCCATTGCTGTGGAATGCAAAAGGGGGGGGGGGGTGTAATAAAGCACAGAATGTCACTATTAGATACCACTCCCTCAGTGAAATGGGCAAAGGCATTCCAGGCTCTCACCAAAGAGCAAATTATCAGTTGATGGTTCGGTTCAGGAGGCATGAATTTCATCTCCAGTTGATCAGATCCACCTAGAAATACCCCATTATTTTGTGTGGGGATCAGAAATTCATATTGCAGGAACACCTGACCCCAGCAAGGTAGGCAAAAGGAAATCTTCAGTACATGCTAACTTCATTTGAAATGCCTATGTTTCATATACATTAATTTATATATCAATTACGATAACAGATCACTGCAGTTTACTGGTCAACCAAAAAGACGTTATAAGCCATTAAACATGAACACATTAAAGACCAAAACATCTAATATCTAACAGCCAAATGTGACCCATCCTTGCTCAACTGCATTCTCCCTGAATATTTTTCCCACCATGCCACCAGAAGACTTTTAAAAGAATGGTCATCGCTACTACACTATGGTACAACAACCTTAAAAGTATATTTATTTCTAAACTGCACCATCGAAGATATGATCAATAAAGCAACAAAATTGAGCTAGGGACAGACTGGGGGGGGGTGTCTCTCTACAAACCTGAAAGCCGCAAAAAATCTGAAATCTAGAAAAAAATACATTTGGGGAATTAAACCCCCCCCCAAATACCAGAAACAATGCCTGTAGCTTTAAGCACATAACGTCCATAGAACGGAACATTCAGTGGCTGTTGCAATATTGCCATATGTACTTGCAGAGGTGCTAGATGAAATGGTTGCTGCAAGTCAGCCACTACATCTTAAAAGCCAGTTTGGTGTAGTGGTTAAGTGCACGGACTCTAATCTGAGAGAACCAGGTTTGATTCCCCACTCCTCCACTTGCACCTGGCTGGATGACCTTGGGCAAGCCATAGTTCTGTCAGAGGTGTTCTCAAAAAAGAGCAGTTTCTGTCAGAGCTCTCTCAGCCTCACCTACCTCACAGGGTGTCTGCTGTGGGGAGGGAAGGGGAAGGGAAAGGAGTTCATAAGCAACTCTGAGACTCCAAGTGAAGAGCGGGGTATAAATCTAATCCCTTCTTCTTCTTCTTCTTAAGTGCCCTGGGTTTGTCAAGCCTGCTGGGGACCGGCCATTTTTGCCCCCAGGACAGCTGAGGATCAAGAAGTATCAACAAAGACCACCAGCCCCAGCTCCCAGGCAATGCCCTTCAGTTTAAGTAGAGGCCCCTGTTCAGGAGCACAGGGGACCTACTAGCTCCCTGCTGGCAGTGCCAGTTTGTTACCATGGCAAGCAACAGGGCCACATTCAGGCTCAGTGCCCCTTGTTAGTGGAAAAGACTGCACCACAGCAGCCAAGCAGCCATTCAATTGCAAGCCAGCCGTTGACACTGTCAGCAGTTCCAGATCAGAAGACACAGCCTCAAGATGGGCTGTTGGTTGCTTCCTCAGGAGGTGCACTTCAGACCCAGGTAGTACATGAAGCACAGACCAACAGCAAGCAGCACAGAAGAGTCTGCTGCCTCTCTGAGAGCCAGTTTGGTTAAGTGCACGGACTCTAATCTGAGAGAACCAGGTTTGATTCCCCACTCCTCCACTTGCACCTGGCTGGATGACCTTGGGCAAGCCATAGTTCTGTCAGAGGTGTTCTCAAAAAAGAGCAGTTTCTGTCAGAGCTCTCTCAGCCTCACCTACCTCACAGGGTGTCTGCTGTGGGGAGGGAAGGGGAAGGGAAAGGAGTTCATAAGCAACTCTGAGACTCCAAGTGAAGAGCGGGGTATAAATCTAATCCCTTCTTCTTCTTCTTCTTAAGTGCCCTGGGTTTGTCAAGCCTGCTGGGGACCGGCCATTTTTGCCCCCAGGACAGCTGAGGATCAAGAAGTATCAACAAAGACCACCAGCCCCAGCTCCCAGGCAATGCCCTTCAGTTTAAGTAGAGGCCCCTGTTCAGGAGCACAGGGGACCTACTAGCTCCCTGCTGGCAGTGCCAGTTTGTTACCATGGCAAGCAACAGGGCCACATTCAGGCTCAGTGCCCCTTGTTAGTGGAAAAGACTGCACCACAGCAGCCAAGCAGCCATTCAGTTGCAAGCCAGCCGTTGACACTGTCAGCAGTTCTAGATCAGCAGAAGACACAGCCTCAAGATGGGCTGTTGGTTGCTTCCTCAGGAGGTGCACTTCAGACTCAGGTAGTACATGAAACACAGACCAACAGCAAGCAGCACAGAACAGTCTGCTGCCTCTCTGAGAGCCAGTTTGGTTAAGTGCACGGACTCTAATCTGAGAGAACCAGGTTTGATTCCCCACTCCTCCACTTGCACCTGGCTGGAATACCTTGGGCAAGCCATAGTTCTGTCAGAGGTGTTCTCAAAAAAGAGCAGTTTCTGTGATGGCTTTTTTTGTAGAAAAAGCCCAACAGGAACTCATTAGCATAATAGGCCACACCCAACAGCAGAAACTCATTAGCATATTAGGCCCCACCCTGACAGCACAGCTCATTAGCATATTAGGCCGCAACCCCATGTTACCAGAAGTGTGGTCATCCAGCCACACCCACCTTTTGCTTCTTATTCTGTTTACCTTGTTTGTTGTCAAGACCCAGGGCTTTTTTTGTAGCAGGAACTCCTTTGCATGTTAGGCCACACACCCCTAATGTAGCCAATCCTAATGAGTTCCTGCTGTTGGGTGTGGTCTATTATGCTAATGAGTTCCTGCTGGGCGTGGCCACCTCGGAAGCCAGCCGGAACTCCGTTCCTGTGCGTTCCTGCCCAAAAATAGCCCTGGATATAAAGTAGGGTTACCAAGTCCTATCTTGGCTGCAGCAGGGGGAGTCCCAGCCCTCTCTGGGAGTTCTTTGTCGCATGTGCCGCAATGACGTTACCTGGACGTGACATCATCACATCGGGCATGTTGGGGGTGGGACCACTATTATTCGAGGGGAAACCATAGAGTTCTCCCTTGAAAGACAGAGCGTCCCACCGCAACGTGCCTGACGCAATGACATCACCTCCAGGTGACGTCTTCATGCCGCGCACGTCTCCACGATCCTGGCACTTTGGGGGTGGGGTTCCCCCCGGTAGCCCGATCCAGGCCGGCAGGTAATGGACCCATAGAGCGGGGGTTTCCCCGCCCCCCCCCCAGGGGACCTGACAACCCTAGCCGAGTGCCTGTCTACATCCATCACTAGTTAGATAGAATAGAATCTGTCCCTTTCTCTATGCTGCACTATCCAGTATGTACTTCCTAAATAAATCAGTTTTTATTTTCTTTTAAGAAGAGATTGGATTTATACCCCACCCTTCACTACCCAAAGGAGTCTCAGAGTGGCTTACAATCTGCTTTCCCATCCTCTCCCCACAACAGACACCGTGTGAAGTAGGTGGGGCTGAGAGAGGTCTTTCGAGGACTGCTCCTGGGAGAACAGCTTTGAGAGAACTTGTGACTGACCCAAGGTCACACCAGCAGCTGCATGTGGAGGAATCAAACCCAGTTCTCCCAGATTAGAGTCCACGCTCTTAACCACTACACCAAACTGATGAGTGGCTCTCTGTAACTTTGTAGACTTACAAGCACACACTGAACAAAGGAGCCCTGCTGCGTTCTGAGCCAAGTGTTCTCTGCAACTTAGCAAGGGATCTTGCTTCACATACCAGCTCTCCCATCAGTCTGGAGATCACCTGTAATTGTGGGAGGTCTCCAGGTGCCACCTGGAAGATGGCAGCTCTAACACAGTGCCAGGGGCCTAGGGCTACCAAGTACCTACCACGAATCGGCGGGGGACACATTCTCTCCCGCCAGAACATTCCTGCCGGTAACACACACACACCCTGTCGCACTATGCTGTCGCATATGACACTATGATGTCAGCACGCTGGGCACATAGCCGGGCGATGCTCTGGCAATGGGGCTGAAAACTCGATGGTACCTACGTCACATCTGGGCGACAGCATAGTGCAGCGTGTGTGTTTTCCCTGCGGGAATGTTCCCACCAAGAACTATGTGCCGATTTGCGGTAGGTACTTGGTAACCTTACAGGGGCCACAACTCAGCTGCCCATCCAATGCGAGAATAATTCAATTCGTGCAAGGCCTCGCCGTTGCAACGTTCCAGGGCTGAAGCTACACTGCCTCTTGTGTTAAGAGGACGGAGGAAGTAGAAAAGAGCAAGAGCCCAGTTCTACCTTAAAGACTAACAAAGATGGCGGCAGGATATGAGCTTTCATGAGTCACTGCTCACTTCTTCAGATCGAGGAAGAGAGCCTTGGCCTTGGCCTCGAACCACGCCCACGAAAGAGCCATGGCCCTGTGACCCAGCCACAGGGAATGATCCCTCACGCCTGCCCTGCGACTCCACCATCTCGCACTGACTTCATTCATAGTGCATGATAATAATCGCTATTGCAATGAAGTGAGAGAAACACCATTGGCACAGCTTGCTTGCCAAACCACAGTTGACTCAGATGAAGGACTTTCCATTTCACTGCACTGCTGAGCACGAAGACGCAAGAGCCACATTTCTGGTCTGACCAGTTCTCTGGGGACACGGTTCGCATCCAGCAGGCCTGCCATTCCTGGGCTAGTACGTGGCCTCCAAACCTGGGTTCAGAGCCCATCTCAGCCAAGGACTCAGGGCTGTTTGCAGCTCATATTGTAAATTGCCCCCAAGTCAACACAACGGGCACGGCGGTATGGCAAAACCAGGACGGCACACTGCAAAGGATAAACAACTGGTGGCCGAGAACAGGAAGCCACAAAATGCAGGACTTCTAAAGGCCTTTCCCGCAGCTATCGTGTGCTCCAGCAACAGGGCCGGCATCAGCATCCCCTGAGGTGGGGCATCTACCAGGGCCCAGGACTTTTGCCAGAGCCCACCGCCACCAATCCCTGCCTGCCCAAGGCCCATCAAAATCTGGAACCAGAACTGCCCAAGGGCCATGAGTAGGGTTGCCAAACTCCAGTTGGCACCTGGAATCCCCCCACTCCAGACAACCAAGATCATTTCCCCTGAAGAAAATGGCTGCTTTGGAGAGGGGACTCCGTGGCATTATACCCCGCTGAGGTCCCTCGCCAGGTTCTACCCTCAAAACTTCCAGGAATTTCCCAACCCCTAGTTGGAAACCCTCGGTGATCTGACCAAGGCCACACAATAAATCTGTGGCACAAGCAAGACTGTTATTCTGGATTCCTGAATCCTAGGGCCAACTGTTCTCCATTCAGGGAACTGGGAAAGGTGCTTCGTAGGGATGGCAGCAGCATATCTTTTTAGATCAAGTAGGAGGAGGAGGAGGAAGAGGAGATTGGATTTATACCCTGCCCTTCACTACCCGAAAGAGTCTCAGAGCGGCTTACAGTCTCCTTTCCCTTCCCCTCCCCACAACAGACACCCTGTGAGGTAGGTGGGCCTGAGAGAGCTCTCTCGAGACCTGCGAATGAGAGAATAGCTCTGAGAGAACTTGTAACTGACCCAAAGTCACATCAGCAGCTGCATGTTGAGAAATGGGGAATCAAACCCGGTTCTCCCAGATTAGAATCCACGCTCCTAAACCACTACACCAAACTGGTGTGTGTGAGTCACTGAATGGGATGGTGGCCGAGGGGGAATCTTTTGTCCGGGAGCCTATGGTGGACCTGCCTGTCAGGTGCTGATACACTGCACTAGCAGTGCTATCCTGTTTGTACCCAGACCATAGTTACGTGGCTTACCGTTAATACCTGTGAACAAGGCAGTGACAGAGTAGGGTGGGGCCTGGATTTCTTCCAGAATTACAACTGATCACTAGACGACAGAGATCAATTGCCCTGAAGAAAAATGGTGACTTTCGTGGGTGGACTCTTTGACGTCACATACCCATTGAGCTCCCTCCTCTCCCAAAATACCATCCTCCCTAAGCTTCCCCCCACTCATCTCCAGAATTTCCCAAGCAGGAACTGGCCACTCTAATGTAAGTCATAGAATAGAATCATAGAGTTGGAAGGCACCTCCGGGGTCATCTAGTTGAACCCCTTGCACAATGCGGAAAATTCACAAATACCTCCCCCCCCGCACCCCCAGTGACCGCTGTTCCACACCCAGAAGATGACAAAACAAAAACCTCCAGGATCTCCAGCCAAATTGGCCTGGAAAAAAATTGCTTCCTGACCCCAAAGTGGCAATCAGCATTTCCCTGGGCATGTTAAGAAGGGGTCACAAGAACTAAGCACTGATGCAATGCTTCCTGCCCTCCCTTTCAGGGCCGGCCCGAGGTGTTTCTGTGCCCTAGGCGAGGCCAGTTTGTGGCGCCCCCCAGGTGATGCCAACCTCCCGGTGGGGCCTGGAGATCTCCCAGAAACACGCCCAGGAGGGGGGACGCCGGGCGCCACAAGCTAGCCTCGCCCCTTCCTTGGTCGGGCCCAGCCAGGCAGCTTCCTCCAGGGAAGGGAATCACGCTGGCTGGGTCAGAGGGCGGCGGTGAATTAGCGGCTTTGGGCAGGGACGGTTGGGGCTTTTGGTGGGGGGGAGGGCGGCAGGGCAGTTGGCGCCCTGTTCGGAGCTCCGCCCTAGGCCGGAGACTAGCTGGCCTAGTGATAGAGCCAGCCCAGCTCCCTCTCATGATCTGCAAAAGTTCGCAGAATCCACATTGCTGTCAGATGACCATCCAGCCTCTGTTTGAAAACCTTCAAAGGAGAATCCACCATCTCCCAAGGAAGCCTGTTCCA
>NW_015162004.1:366552-383036 GCF_001447785.1 Gekko japonicus | reverse complement strand
CTTCCTAATGTTTAGCCGAAAACTCTGAGGCAACAGAAAACAACCTTCTGGGGCAACAGAAAACAACTCTGGAGGAACTAAAGATTTGGCTGCGGATACAGAAATACTCAAGAACAAATCCCTGAATTTTCTTGGGCAAAGTCACTATGATTTCAGTATCATCAATCATCATCATCAGTCTTCATCAATCACCACCACCATCATTATCCCTTTCCCCAAAGAATCCCGGGAACTGTATTCTGGTGTAGGTGCCCCCCCCCTAACAGTGTTCCGTGCGCCTTGGTGTTTAGTCATGCCGGCCACATGACCACGGAAACGTCTTCGGACAGCGCTGGCCTTTCGGCTTTGAAATGGAGATGAGCACCGCAACCCTAGAGTCTGTATTGACTGGCTTTCAAGCAAGGGAACCTTTACCTTTTTAATCGCAGCCATATCCCTGAGGAAAATGGATGCCTATTAAACCTGATTGCACGGTGTAGATACACCCCTTCTTAATCTGAGCTTTAACCCACCTCACAGGGGAGGAGAGATGTAACCTGTATATGTTACTCTTAGTTCAATGGTGGAAGTGAAATAAATCAAACCTGAAACTCCACTGCACAGCCAGAAGCTGCAGTGCCCCTTATCTCTTATCTGGGCCACTACCTCATGATATCTCTACTCTTGTCTTTGGGATGAAAGATAAGAAAAATATATTTGTATACATGATCGATCACACAGTCGTGCAGGTGTTGCAAAGCAGAGGACAGGATGGACTGGAGACTGGGCCCCTATTAACTAGGCCTGCCAACCTTCAGGTAGGACCTGGAGACCTCCAAAATTACAATTTATCTCCACACCACAGAGATCAGTTCCCCTGGAGAAAATGGCTGCTCTGGAGGGTGGACTCCATGGCGTCATACAGGGGTCATTTCGTAGAAAAAGAGGTGCAGGAGCTCATTAGCATAACTCATTAGCATACCTTATTTGCATATGCCACACCCCCTGACATCACCAGAAGTGTGTCAGAAGGCAACACCCACCGCTCAGGCTCCACTGGACTCTTTTGGATTGCTAGCTATGGGAGGGGGAGAGAACTGCAGATCTGTCGAGGAGGGAGAGCTTGTACCTGAATAAAACCTGGTCTTAAAGGTGCCACTGGACTGTTTTGGACCAGGGAGCCGGGGGGAGCTTTGCAACTTACCTGGCTGCTTCTTGGTCTGACTGAGGGCTGCTGGGAACAGGGGGTGGGGCTTGTTGCATGTGCCTGCCCCCTGGGTTCTTTACTGCCAGAGCTCCGCTCCTGTGCGCTCCTGCAGGAAATGACCCCTGGCGTCATACCCTGCTAAGGTCCCTCTGCAAGCCCTGCACTCCATCTCCAAATCTCCAGAAATTTCCAGACCCAGCTACTGAGATCTCTCATGTGTACAGGTTCTTCCTGGGTATGTGGCAACAGAATAATAATCTTGAATAATGAGACAGAAGATGATCCCTATTAAACGCCACCAAAGTGCAAGAACAAATACTGAGCCCAGTGGCACCTTTAAGACCAACAAAAGTTTATTCAGGTATGAGCTTTTGTGTGGGCACACACTTCCTCAGATACACTGAACGTTAACAGTTCATATATATATGCAGATGCCTCTACATAGGTGAACAGCAAATCAGCATACAACTTAATGAAGATGTTTTGACATATGCAAATACTAAGCAGCAATAACAAGCTAAGTTCATACAGTCACCATTCGTTTGGATTTAATTAGGGGGGGAAACATTGAAGTGATAAATATGCCAAAATAGGAGATAGATGTATAAAAACATCCTTCTAAGAGTAATAAACTGTGACTGTTAGACTTCATTTGTCTCCTTTCAAGCACGGAGTTAACTAACAACATCCTTTTCTTAGAGACGGGGTGCTAATTTGCTGTTCATAAACTTTCATGTGCATGCACATTCCTTCAAAATATGTGATATGCATGCACACGAAAGCTTATCGCTCGAATAAAACATTGTTGGCCTTAAAAGTGCCACTGAACTCAAACTTTGTTCTGCTGCTTCAGACCAACACAGCTACCCACCTCGATATATAACTAATTTATGGAATTCAGTGTCCAAAGATATGGTGATGGCAAGTGCCCTCAGATGGCTTCAAAACCCAGACTTAGATAAAAACCATGAAGTTGGGTCTCCCAGCAGCCATTAGACAAAACAGCCCAATGGAACCCCCATGATCAGAGCCACTGTACCCCTGAGAACCAAATGGGGGGGGGGGACGGGACTGTTTACTTTGCTTGCAGACCTTCTGGGACCTCTGATTTCATCACCGTGGGGAAACCAGAGTCCTGTAACAGGTAGCCTTTTATGTCCTTAGTAAACCTCTTTTGAGGAATGCTAATGCATTATGGTTAGGCCAAGGACTGGACCTGCCAGTTTTGTAACCTCCTTTAAAGGCGTGTGGGTGGGATGGCGTGGCGTCTGCTTCCAAGCTCCAAAGGTCATTCTTACTCAGGGATGCTTCAGCACCACCTTTTCACATTCCTGAAGTGATGGAGGACAAAAGCCAGTAAAAGTAGCTTCTAGTCTCCTTTGTGTCTGTCTCCCGGTATTCCAGGAAGTCTTCTCAATATAGAACAATTTGGGCCTCCCTTAAGGGATTACTGAACAACTAGTCTTGTGAATAGTTGTCTGGGTGAGGGGTGGGAATACATTTGGATGGCTTGGGTTGGCTTACAGCAACTCCAAAACAAGAAAAACTTGGAAACCTGGGGGGGGGGGGCTTAATAATAGCCCTTCTCAAATGTCCCTCCCTCCCCTTTCTCTTGCATTGTATCAGGACTTGTTCTCTCTAAAATCTGCAAAAGAATGGGAGAACAGGCACAGCCTACCAAGGGAATAAAGAAAGGAAAGGTTCCCCCTGATCAAATCTCCTCCTTGGCCCTAGGCCATTTCCTCAGTCACTAGGGAGAAAACCTCTCTCACTGTCTCTCATATCCCGCCCCCTCCCCCCAATCTGCTAAACAGAGATGATACCAGCCTGACTTCCAGCACTAATACTTTAAAAATATTATTTCCGGCCCTGATAAAAAATATGGAGGAAAATAAAAGAAAGATTTTATTCAAAAATACCAGGGTGGGTCTCACCTCTTGAGGCCTTCACAAAGCCTACTTTGATGTCGGAAAATAAAAAAGCTACTTATGAAACTTTATTAAACAAGACTAATGATTTAAAACCACTTGAGACTCTACGAGAAATGAATATAGAACTTACATGGTGGGAGAATGTGTAATTACAGTCTAGGTTCACCAAAGATAAAATAACAAAGTTTTATAATGGGAAAACAGATCTTGATAAAATTTGGCTGCCAACCTCTGATAAACTGATTCAAAAGTTATATAAATGTTTGTTATATGATGTCATGCAGGAGGAAATAATCAAGCCATCAATGATAACATGGATGCAGGATATAGAACATAGTCTGGAGTGGATATAGATGTCTCGTCAAAAATATGGAAGGCTGTCAAACTTTTAAGATCAACATCTTATAAAGAAAATATTTTTAAAATGTTCTATAGGTGGCACTGGTCACCAGATAAAATGGCTAAATGCTATAAAGAGGTGTCAGGAAGCTGTTGGAGGTGTAAAAATAACATGGGTACCTTTTTCCATATGTGGTGGTGGTGTGAAAAGATCTATACATTTTGGAAGGGTATTAAGCAGTTAATAACAGAGATTATGGGCATTGAATTGCAGCTAGTACCAGAAATATATTTACTTAATATAATACCAGATGGATATAGGCATGATGAACTATGTATTTTGTCATATATCCTTACTGCAGCCAGGATATTGGTTGCCAAGTGTTGGAAATCTGAAAACCTACCTGCTAGAGAGGAGTTGATTATAAAAATCTGTGATGTGGCAGAAATGGACAAGTTGAACGAGGCTCTGGGTGGGTGCCCTGGCCTTGGGCACTCAGCATCAATTTTCTGTGGTGACCTCAGCAGGGTATAATGACACAGAGCTTACAGTTTTCTCCAGAGGAACTGATCTCTTTCATCTGAAGAGCAGTTGTAATTCTGAGTTATCTCCAGCCCTCTCCTGGAGATTGGCAGCAATGGATCTCCAGGAGGAAAAGTACAGCCTTTTTCCGCAGTGACCAAAGCAGCTTACATCATTCTCCTCTCTCCTTTTTGATCTGCACAACAACCCTGTGAGGTAGGTTAGGCTGAAAGTCTGTGACTGGTCTGAAATCACCCACTCAACTTCAACAGCAAGAACCTGGGTCTGGCAGACCCTGCTCTGAAGCGTTAACTGCTACGCCCAGGGTAGCCAACTTCCAGGTTGAGCCTGAAGATCGCCGGGTATCACAACTGAACTCCAGACAACAGATCTCTCCCCCCCCCCAAAGAAAATAACTGTTTTTGAGGGTGGGCTCTATGGCATTCTATTCAGCTGATGCCTCTCCCTTCCTCAAACTCTGGCTTCCGTAGACTCCATCACAAAATATCCAGGAATTTCCCAACCTGGAGCTGGCAACCCTAGTTAGGACTGGCCCCAATTAGTTCCCCACAAAGGCCTGGAAAGGGCTTCCTTCCTTTGCCTTTTTACTGACAGAACCAAGCTAGGTTGCCTAGCAACAGCCACTGAGGGAAAAGTTAGTCCCACAGGAACCAAGCAGGAGAAGTGTTTTCATCAGGAGAGACAGCCATTTTGATAGTTTATTCTGTGAGGGAAGAGTGTCCAGGCTGGCAGTGGGTGGGGGAGAGGAGCGGGCCCACCACCCAGTCAATAGCATGCAAGTACTCTTGAGTGGTGGTTGATGGGCCAATGGCTGATGAAGTGCACTGCACAGCCAATGGGAGAGCTGGAAATGGCCAATACGTAAGGGAATTATATATACAGGATATCCTGCTTTTCTCCCTAATTGGGACCCAAAGCGACTTATCAAACTGTTCATAATGCCCCTGTATAAATCGATGCTGTGGCCTCATTTGGAATACTGTGCATGGTTCTGGTTACCGCACCTCAAAAAAATATATAGCATTTGAATAGGTGCAGAAAAGGGCAAGTAAAATGATTAAGGGGATGAAACACCTTCCCTATGAAGAAAGGTTAAAGAGGTTAGGGCTCTTTAGGTTGGAGAAA
Organism: Gekko japonicus; assembly: GCF_001447785.1. Lineage (NCBI taxonomy): Eukaryota > Metazoa > Chordata > Lepidosauria > Squamata > Gekkonidae > Gekko > Gekko japonicus. The sequence goes on along the minus strand of NW_015162004.1, from coordinate 377,911 downwards.
CGATGGCTGAGGGGTAACATGATAGCGGTTTACAAAATTATGCATGGGATAGAGAAGATAGAGGGGGGAAAGTACTTTTCTCCTGTTCTCACAATACAAGAGTGCACTAGTACTCAACGAAATTGATGAGCAGTAGGCCTAGAAGAAATACAAGGAAGTACTTCTTCACTCAAAGAGTAATTAACAAGTGGAATTCACTGCCGCAAGAATTGGCGGTGGCTACAAGCATGTTGTCGAAAGTCATTCAGTCGTGTCCAACTCTTGGTGATTCTATGGGCCAGCTCTCTTTCCAATCTTGTACTGCTTCTTTGAGTTGTTCCATGCTCAGGCTGGTGTCGACTTTTATGGTGTCTAGCCACCATGTTCTTTGGTGGCCTGGTTACCTTTTGTCGCTAATCAATCCAGGCAAAATTGCTTTTTCTAGTGAGTTCTTCCACATAACATGGCTGAAATAAGTCAGTCGCACTTTTATGATTTTTCCTTCCAATGACATGTCTGGTTTTATGTGCTCCAATACTTGCTTGTTTGTCACCATTGCTGTCCAAAGAATGTGCAGAAGCCTTCTCCAGCATGAGGGGACTGGATAAACATATGGAGCAGAGGTCCATCAGTGGCTATTAGCTACAAGGTATAGATGGAACACTCTATCTGAGGCAATGATGCTCTGTATTCTTGGGTGCTTGGGGGGCAATAGTGGGTGGGGTTCTGGAGTTCTGGCTCCACTGGTAGACCTCCTGATGACACCTGGGATTTGGTCACTGTGAGACAGAGACCGATTTCACACAAGAGCTGTGCTGCGGTTGAGCCTCCCTTTGCCCCGCTTCTATTGGTCAATTTCCCACTCGAAGCTGCGCAGCCGCATTTTGACCCGCGGCTTCACCCGTTTTTCCCCATGTTTTCATGATCCTGTTTTTTGAGGATCACGAAACCGGGGGGGGGAAATCGAGCAAAGCCGCGGGTCAAAATGCGGCCGCACGGCTTCGAGTGGAAAATTGACCAATAGAAGTGGGGCAAAGGGAGGCGCGACTGCAGCGCAGCTCTTGTGTGAAATCGGTCACAGAGTGTTAGACTGGATAGGTCATTGGCCTGATGGCTTTTCTCATGTTCTCTCCTCCTCTGCATCATCCCTATAACCACCACCTTGTGAAGTAGGTTCAATTGAGAGATTTGTGACAGACCCAGGATCACATAGTGAGCGAGCAGGGCCCAGTTTCCCCAGGTTTCTAGTCTGACCTTCTAACAGTGCCCTAAACAGTCTCTCTCACAGGGGCTGCTGTGAAAACTACAAGCAGATAAGAAACACTGATGATGCTGTATAAATTACAAATACGGTCAGCACCAGCTGCCTCCCTTTGGATTCAAGGTCACAGAACTCAGCTGAGTGAGGCTTTCCATTTCTAACCCTCCTTTCTCCTTCAAGGACCTCTGGAACCCTTCCCTTCATTTAATCCTCAAAACAACCCTGTGAGGTAGCTAAAACAGAAAGTGTGATTGGCTCAAGGCAGGGCTGGATTAAGACACGCCAAAGCCATGTCATGTCATGTTTAAGAAGCCCTATATCACTACCGATTCCCCTTCCCCTTTTTGTTCTTTCGGGTTTAACCACTGTCCTTTGGCAACCCATTCTTTATGTCATGAAGGGGTCAGGTGTCTTCCGGCAATGATCTACCAATTAAAACTAGATTTTCTTTTCCTCCTCCGATTTTAAAAATTCTGCTTCCTTTTGGCAACAAGCAGAAAACAATTCCTTGTCATGCCTTAATTGTTTTATGGACTCCCAGACAGACTTTTTTTTTATTTTGGTATTTCCTTGTTCCTAGGCTGGACAGACATAAGCAAATATCCTCCTCTTCTCCCTCCCCCTCTTAAGCTGCACCCTTCTGACTAAACATGCCAACCTATTTTCCCTTGATAGCTCCCCATATCTTTCATTCCAAGAGGAAAATGGGAATGAAGTTTTACACACTGAAGTCACCAGCTGGAGATTTAATCTATATATCTAATAGCCAAGGCACCCTCTTCGTGCGGACATCTAAATCCACACATCGGGGGCACCTAGGGGGCAAAGAGATTTTCCTGCACATTTGGGGCAAACCCCAGATGTGCAGAAAAATCTGAGAAGTTGAAAAACATATACGGGGGATATTTAAATCCCCCAAAAGTAAAAGAGCCTTCGCATGCACAGAGAAAGCACTTACCAATAGGAACTATGGCTGCTGGTGGCGGCGGCACGGGAAAAGAAGCCTTGGCAGCTGGGAGCTGTGGCCATTGCTGGGGGGGGGGAACCTGGCCGGCCCAGTGGCTAGGAGCCACGCAGGGCTCGCCGCCTTTGCTGCTCATGGCCACGGTGGCTGAGGGGGGAGAAACCTTGGAGGGCCGGTGGCTAGACTCAGCCGTTGCTGTTGTCGTCGGGGGGGGGGAGTCCAGGCGCAGAAGGGACCGCTTGCGGGGTGCACTGGCAGAGGCTGCTGTGTCCTCCTCTGTGCGGAGCTCCTGCTGCTTCAGCAGGCGAGCCACCCGGGAGCTGCAGGGAATACCACCACCACCCCGCGCGTGAGTATCGCGGGCCCCTCTTCTTGTAGGCCATATTGCCAATGCTTGTCAGACGAAAATCACCACACTTGCCTTGGCAGCAAATGAAACAGAGACCACAAGTAGGGTTGCCAGCTCCGGGTTGGGAAATACCTGGAGATTTTTGGGGGTGGGGCCTGGTGAGGGTGGGGTGTGGGGACACGAGGGTCCAATGCCATAGAGTCCTCCACCCTCCAAAGCAGCCATTATCTCCAGGGGAACTGATCTTGAATGTCTGGAGATCAGCTGTAAGAGTGGGAGATCTCCAGGTCCCACTTGGAGGCTGGCAACCCTACTACACAGAGACAGAGGACTAGGCTTCCCAAGTCCCCCTGGGGGGCGGGGAAACCCCCGCCCTAGAGGCCCGTTCCCCACCAGCAGCGGATCGGGCCCCGGGGGGAACCCCACCCCGACGTACGCATCACCCAGAAGTGACGCGACCACGCCGGGCACGCTGGGGGCGGGGCCACGGTCATCCAAGGGAAAACTCTATGGTTTTCCCTCGGATGATCGTGGCCCCGCCCCCAGCGTGCCCGGCGTCGTCTCGTCACTTTCGGGTAACGTGCGTGCGGCGGATCGGGCCCCGGTAAGGAGATATTTCGACTTGGCAACCCTACAGAGAACAGGTCAGCCAGCGACTAAAAACAAATAATTACAAAAGCCCCATGATACCCTCATGATGCCACAAGGCCAGTTCCAGCAAAAATAAACTTTAGTAATGTGGTTTTGTGAGGCCTGACTGGATTTTATACCAGCTACTGAAGCAGGTTTACCTCCATCTGACAAAGAAGTTCCCTCCAGGTAGGGCTGCCAAGTGGGGGCGGGTGGCGGGTAAACCTCCGCTTTGGAGGCCCGATTTCCGCCACCATGGAATCGGGCCCCGGGGGGAACTCCGCCCCCCGAAGCACAGCGTGGCCACGTCACCAGAGGGGACGCAACAACATCTATCACGTTGGGGGTGTGGCCCCGAATGTCGGAGGGAAAACTCTATGGTTTTCCCTCCAACGATCGGGGCCACGCCCTCAACGTGATCGATGTCGCGTGTCACTTCCGGTGACATGTTGGCGGCGCGCACGTCCACCGTCGGCTCCCAGAGCCTGGCGAGGTTCCCCCGCCGCCAAGATAAATAGACTTGGCAACCCTACCTCCAGGCCACAAAGTTCATGCAGGAATAAAATCTTGTCCGTCTTTAAGGTGCCACAGACTCCTGTACAGTTCTGCGGTGCCTTAAATAAAAGTTTACTGTAGTATTTCCCCCCCACAGGCAAGAGCTTATGTTATCAGATGTGCAGAGAAAGTTGAGGTGGAGTTTTGTGGGATATTAGATCCAAGGCAGGCCAAGCTGGGTGCTTTTGGCTGTAGCACAGTATTGTAGTTCGACTAGCAGTGGCTCCAACAAGGCCTTGAAGAGAGGCTTTTCCCAGTCCAGACTGCCGAGATCTTTAACCGGAGCTGCCATGAACTGAACTGGAGCACCTTCTGACAGACATCAGTTCCCCTGGAGAAAATGGCTGCTTTGTAAGGTGGACTCTGTTGCATTATATCTCATTGATTGAAGTCCTCCCCAAACCCTGCGCTCTTCAGGCTCCACCTAGGGTTGCCAACCTCCAGGTAGCACCTGGAGATCTCCTGGAATTACAGTCGATCTCCAGCTGACCAAGATCAGTTCCCTTGGAGAAAATGGCTGCTTTGGAAGGTGGACTGTATGGCATTAGAATCCTGCTGAGGTCCCTCCCCTCTCCAAACCCCACCCTCCCCCCGGCTCCACCCCCAAAATCTCCAGGTATTTCCAAACCTAGAGGTGGCAAACCTAACGACAGCCCCCAAAATCTCCGGGTATTTCCCAGACCTGGCAACCCTAACGACAGCCCCAGAGATTGTGTGGAATCATGGTCTAAAGGGAACAGCAATGCACATCTCTTGTTAACACCGTAGCATAGCTAAACAGTATGCATGCCTGTGACATAAACCTTGCCTAGTTAATCTAAATTTAGCTGGGAACACAACAACAGGGTGGGAAAGAAACCGAGGAGGAACACCGGCTCTGTATACTGCGCTCTCAGCCCTATTTTGCATCAACACCTTGAACTCTGATCCAAAAAAAGATCTACAGAAAGCACCACAGCTGCAAGAGCAAATAAATTATTTACTCAAAACGCTCTCCATGCCTGTAAACCTGTTCTTTCCCCTTCCTGCCACCCTCTCAAGTCCAGCACGGGCTGGTCTCTCCTGTAGGGTTGCCGGGCACCAGGTGGGGCCGGAAGATCTCTGAGAAAACTAATCTCCAAACCACAGAGATTAGTTCCCCTGGAGGAAGTGGCTTCTTTAGAGGGTGGACTGTATGGCGTCACACACTCTGCTGAGATCCTTCTCCTCTCCCCAAACCCCACCCTTTCCAGGCTCCATCCCCAAATCTCCAGGAATTTCCCAACCCAAAGTTGGCAACCCTACTTCTCTGGGGCTACCAGCTCCAGGTTGGGAAATACCTGAAGATTTTGGGGGTGGAGCCTGGGGAGGGACCTTAGAAGGGTACATCGCCCTAGACTGTACCTTCTGATGCAGCCATTTTGTCCAGGGGAACCGATCTCTCTCATCTTATTATTATCTGGAGACCAGTTGTAAGTCCAGGAGATCTCCAGCCACCACCTAACTCTCCCCTCTTCACTTTCCTTGCCAGAGTTACCCCAAACTGATTGCACCCTCGCCTCCATTTCCTGGGAAAGATTGAAGGTCAAAGAAGACGGGGACGGCAAAGGATGAGATGGTTAGACAGTGTCATAGATGCAACCAACATGAAATTGAGAAAACTTCAGAGGACAGCGGAAGACAGGAGGGCCTGGCGTGATCTGGTCCATGGGGTCGCAGAGTCGGACTCGACTGTGCGACTGAACAACTCCATTTCCTAAAACAACTGGGGTATCCAAAAATTACCAATGGTTGGAGCCTGTTTCCTAACATACACTGTGGCTGGTCAACGAATACGTGGCCTCCAGGAATGGGAAAGTGTTAGCAGCCGTTGGCCACTTCAAGCAGGGAACCAATTAAGCAGTAACCATGCCCACGGACAGAGTCTGACACGCTAAATGCTTAGTAATCATGCTTTGGAGTAAATTATTACAACGGGCAAGGAAGAGACTTGTGCTTCTGCTTTACAAAGAGGTGTTATCACACATTGCACTGAAGATGCACAGCTGGATCTCCCAGGGTTTACATCCACACACAAAAAAAGTTAAAAAATGGAAGTGACATCATCGCGTAGCTGACATTCGGGGGGTGACACTCTAGTTTTTGGGCAAAGTGCTATGGTTTGAGCCCAATTTTACCACAGAGTTTTGCCCAAAAACTAGAGCATCACCACTACCCAAATGTTAGTGACGTCATTACATCACATTCGAGGGCATTTGCAGGTGGGTTTCCCCCTGCCGGCCTCGCAAAAGCGGGCGAAACCCCACTCAGACCGGGGGCCTGGCAACCCTGCCTACCATGTAGAAGCCCAGTTGCCGCTGTACGGTGGGTATTAGCAGAAATTACACATAAGAACAAGAGCCCTGCTGGATTAGATCAGTGGTCCATCTAATCCAGCATCCTGTCTCACACAGTGGCCAACCAGTTCCTGTGGAGGGCCGACAACAGGGCACAGAGGCCGAGGCCTTCTCCTGATGTTGCCTTCTGGCTCTGGGATTCAGAGGTTGACTGCCTGTGAATGTGGAGGTTCCCTTTAGTCTCCATGACTATTCGCCACTGATAGGCCTATCCTCCATTAATCTTTCTGTCTACAAGACCCTATTTGTGTGGAAATCACCAAAGAGCACCCACATAACACAACATTCGGCCCAAGGACTCCTTCATAACCAGGAAATCCCAACTTCTTTTCTCAACTCAAGGCAATTCACTAGGGCTATATTATATTACTGGTTTAGGCTTGCCAGCACTAGCATGGAGATTTGGGGGCAGAGGATAGGATGCCCTAGAGTTCTCCTTTCCAAAGCAGAGGACGTGAGGCCATAGAGTCCTCCTTTCCAAAGCAGCCGCTTTCTACAGGGGAAACTAATCTCTGTCGTTTGGAGATCAGATCAGTTGTCAATCCCAGGAAAATGCCGGGCCCCACCGGGAAGTGGCCAGTCCAACCATAGAGGCACCTGTGCCCAGGGCTTCGGAGAGCTACCAAGCTAGATGGACCAGTGCTTGAGCTCCATTTAGAGCAATCTGATACTCTGAGTGCAAACAGAAGGCACTGATAAGGTTTAAGGCTTGTTGTTTGCCCTCAGGAAAATGTTGCCTCCAGACCAGTTCTTCAGCAGAGAGATCCGCCTGCCACGTTTGCAAGAGCAGCAGTGAGCCACGGCGTTTCAGGAGCATCGGGACTTGTTCCCGGCCAAAAGAGTTCTCAATACGGTTTTTTTGCCTCTCACTTGACACAAGCTCAGGTATATCAACAATACGTATTTGCTCACCGTGGTGCCCGGCTTGGAGGTCCCGCCTAGAATGTCTGCAGGTGCAAGAACAAGGTGGCATTTTGGCTGAATCCTCCCTTCCACAGCAGCCATTCTCAGGGGACAAGGGACCATCAAGAATCACTTTGGCCCGCCAGCTCCTGGGGAGAGAGCTCAGCCAGGATGTGACGCCACAGCGTCTGTCCTCCAAAGCTGCCATGTCCCCCAGGCGAACTGATCTCTGTAGTATGCTCCCTCGAAGCTGTGAAGACTTGTGAGCAAAAATTCTACTTTGTGAGCTACGGGCACTAAAGTTGTGAGCAAGCGATTTGGCTATGGCATAAATTAAGTTTGCTCTGGAGCCCTCCTTCCTGAGCAAAGGCAAAAATGTGTGAGCCGGAGGCTAAAAGACTGTGAACTAGCTCACACGAACTCAGCTTAGAGGGAACACTGGCATCCCAAGTGTGTGGTGACCTGATTTGGACTGGGACCCCAAAGCAAAGGAGCTCAAAGCCTGTTCCAACCTGCAAAAATCAGGAAGCCACTATTTACCAAATTGGTTGTGATGGTTCCTCCCATGTACTGATGGTGGGGTTGCCAACTTCCAGGTGGCACTAGGGTTGCCAGGTCCCCCGGGGGAGCGGGGAAACCCCCGCTCGATGGGTCCATTCCCCGCCGGCCCAGATCGGGCTGCCAGGGGGGGATATCACCCCCAAAATGCCGGGGGGGCTGCCGGGGGGGATATCACCCCCAAAATGCCGGGATCGCGGAAACATGCCCGGCGTGGTAACGTCACCTGGAGATGACATCATCACACTGGGCACGTTGCGGGGGGATGCTCTATCATTCGAGGGTAAACTCTATGGTTTTCCCTCAAATGATAGTGGTCCCACCCCCAACGTGCTCGAAGCGATGACGTCACTTCCGGGTGATGTCATCGCAGCGCGAGCACCGAGGAACACCAGGACAGGGCCCGGGACTCACCCACTAAAACTAAGGTAAGACTTGGCAACCCTAGGTGGCACCTAGAGATCTCCCGCTATTACAATGGATTCCCAAGCAACTGAGATCAGTTCCCGTGGAGAAAATGGCTGCTTTGGCAGATGGAGGCTATGGCATTGTACCTTGCTGAGTCCCTCCCATTCTCAAACCCTGCCCTCCCCAGGCTGCACCTCCCAAATCTCCAGGTATTTTCCAACCCAGAACTGGCAACGCTAACTTATGGGGGTAAAAGGTAAAGGTTCCCTTGCTCGAAAGCCAGTCGAATCCGACTCTAGGGTTGCGGTGCTCATCTCTGTTTCAAAGCCGAAGAGCCAGCGCTGTCCGAAGACGTTTCCGTGGTCATGTGGCCGGCATGACTAAACACCAAGGCGCACGGAACGCTGTTACCTTCCCACCGGAGTGGTACCTATTTATCTACTTGCACTTTCTTGCTTTCGAACTGCTAGGTTGGCAGGAGCTGGAACTAGAGACGGGAGCTCACTCTGTCATGCGGCACCCGGGTCTCGAACTCAACCTTATGGGGGAGGACAGGACAAATAACAGGCCTTCGGCACCATTTCAGGTCAAGGAAACAGCCTGGCACATGTGTGTGGCTGGAGGAACGCCTTGCCCCCGTGATCCAGAATTAAATCAGGCTCCAGCCAGCTGCAAATTGCATCCCCAAAGGCAAACTCATACTGCACAGGGTATACAGGAAGCAAATAAAATAAACGAGATGTTAAGACTTGTTAGGATTCAGCATCAATGGTATCTGATGCCATACAGAAAGAACTTAACCTATGAAACAGATGGCAATAACTGCTGGAAGGGCCATGTTAAAAAAGCAGATTTTAAACAGAGACTCTGGACACATGCCTAAAATTCAAGCTTTTTAAACTGATTCTGTGAACTCAGGCAGTTCGTGAGAGGGAGGGCAGGAAAGGTTGCCTCAGTGCTTAGTTCTTGTGGCCCTTTCTTACATGCCCAGGGAAATGCTGATCACCACGTTGGGGACAGGAAGCAATTTTTCTCCAGGCCAGTTTAGCTGGAGATCCTGGAGGATTTTTTTGTCATCTTCTTGGCATGGAATACTGGGGGTCTGGGGGGACGTATTTGTGAATTTCTGCATTGTGCAGGGGGTTGGACTAGATGACCCTTCCAACTCTATGATTCTATAATTCCAAGCTACAGACTGCTGGTGAATCCTGTAGTAATGTTATTGTGCTACTTGAAACAATGAAGTCCTTGATGTACGTTTGGAGTGGTTATAAATTTGCTGACTGCAGCAAACATTTGTACTGAAATAAACTGGAAAAATTGGGGGGGGGGACACCAGCAAGATCCAAACAGTTTAATAAGATCTGGAAAATAAACATAATGATGAAATTAACATACTATGTATGTGCACAAAGAGTATTAGATCTTTGGGTGAACAAATTCTATGTACAATGGTCTTCTCTTTTTAACCTATCGGAACTCCAGATTGCAAGGTGGAGCCCGCCCATATGTATGATTTGGTATACTTTAACTGATACATAATTATTTTGTAAAATGTATTTGGCTGTAAATGCTTCTTGGCTACTCAATAAATATTAGATGTATAAAGTAAATGAAATGTGAGTATAGCCTGTGACATTTCCATGAAATGTGCACAGCTGAGTATACATTACTAGCCACTTATAGTTGTGTTTTTCACAACTGTATCACCAAGCTGCAGAACTTTTGTAATGGATGTAGAAGTCTAAAAAGCCTCAGAGAAGGAGAAGAAGGAGGAGAAGGAGAGGAGGAGGTTTTTATACCCCACTTTTCTCTATCTGAAGGAGTCTTGGAGTGGCTTACAATCTCCTTCCCTTCCTCTCCCCACAACAGGCACCTTGTGAGGTAGGTGGGGCTGAGGGAGTTCTGAGAGAACAGTGACTGGCCCAAGGTCACCCAGCAGACTTCATGTGGAGGAGTGGGGATTCCAACCTGTTCTCCAGATTAGAGCCCACTGCTCTTAACCACTAGAACATACTAGCTCTTTCTGGAGCAAATGGCTGCTTTGGATGGTGGACTCTGTGGCATTATAACCTATCCAAGTCCTGCCCCTCCCCAAAGCCCTTTAAAGGATTAGTTCACTTGTCGCATATATAGTTGGGGGTCCAATTCCAATCCTAATTCCAATAATCAAAGAAAGAAGGTCACTTGGGCCCATCCGGTCCAGTCTTTCTCTGATTTGGAAACTTCTGAGGGTGACGAATCTGGTTCCACATCGGGAGATGATGGAGAGTCCAGCAGCAATTTCAGAGATAGCATAACCAGAAGTAGAACTTGAGGTCATTTTTTTCAGCAGGGACCCCCAAGGAGAGGGAGATAGAAAATTAAGTTATAAATTTAGTCAGTTGAGTGGCGTGTGCTCGATCTGGGGTTGGGCTTTGTCTTGATGCCTTCAAGACTAGGCTTGACCTTTTTAAACTGATTCATCAAATAAAATTACATAAAATGTTTGGAAATAATAACACATAATATGACAGCAATAAATTTTGTCCTCCTTCTTCTTTCAACCCAAATATATATGATCCTTGTAGAACAGCATTTAAAAAGGTGGTAAACAGAGATATTGAAATGATTGACGCTACTTTTCAAAAATCTTGGAATAACTCGTCAAAACTGGAGTCTAAAGCATTAAAGGGCTTGGCTAAAGATGAAAGTATTATTATGACGCCTGAGGACAAGGGAGCAGCAGTGGTTATTTTAAATAGGAAGGATAAGAGGTGGAACACCAACTATCTGATAAGGAAAGTTACTTACCTATTGAATATGATCCTATTTAACAGATAGCCAGATTAATAAAGATTGTTTTGGATGAGGCTGAATCTATGGGGTTTATTAACGATGACACACACAGATTTCTTATGAAGGAACATCCGAGAATCCCAGTACTGTATTTCTTGCCTAAGAGTCACAAACCTGGATTTCTATCTCCTGGACGGGATTGTCCAATTGTATCAGGGTCCAACTCATTATCAGAGCCACTATCCATTTTTGTTGATTAGTTTTTTCAGCCCTTTGTTTTAAAAATGGGATCATATATCAGAGATACTATTCTTGTTTTGGCTATTGAGACCAAAGGGCTATCTAGTTAATTGTCTCTGTTGAAATCATTTCTCCTTATCTATATATCTAATAGCCAAGTGGCCCCGTCTGTGCGGATATCTAAATCCGCGCACCGGGGCCACTTGAGGGGCAGGGAGAGGTTTGTGCACACGTGGGGCAGTCCCCACATGTGCACAAAAATGCTAAATGTTGGGGAAAATTTCGGGGGGGTGGCCCGAAGGCCGCCGCTGCTTGCGAGGGGAACGGCGAGTGGCGAGCGGGGGGGGAGGCAGAGCGGC
>NW_015162004.1:361771-366488 GCF_001447785.1 Gekko japonicus | reverse complement strand
GGCCCTCCTCCTTTTGCCGGGCCGTCACTGCCTCCTTCCCCGGAAGAGAAGCCCGCCGCCTGCCCCGGCAGAGCTCGCCCGGCCGGACTGCTTTGGAAGGTGTGCCGGGATTGGGGGGGGAAGAGTAGCGAGGGCCGGGGGGGAAGGGAGAGAGAGCAGCGCCGACTTCCCTACTCCTGCTGCTTCCTCCCCCCCCGCGAGTATCGCGGGTCCCCCTCTTGTTATCTATTGCCAAAGACTGCTTTAAAAGACTGTACTTGAATTAAACTTATTATACACCTTCCTTTAAGAAATCGTTGTTATAAACAGTTACTATTAGAACTATGACTTGTTAATTGATGGTTCAGTTTATACTAAGTTAAGTATTTGATGTTTGCCCTATTATGTGGAACTAATGTTTACGGTAATGTTGTTTATATGTATTTGTTTAAAATTTAATAAAATATTTGGAAAAAACATATCAGAGAACATTGTTGAAGTCTTACAGATTCCTGGCGAGGCTGTTCAAGTTGCATCTCTTTCCACAAGCATTCCTCATGAGGAGGCACGTCGTGTAATTGAGAAGACTTTAGACACATGGAATGATTTATATCCCAACATTTTTTCTGTTAGAACTGGTAGAAGTAATTCTCGGAAATAACTCCTTTCAGTTTCGGGAAGATTTTTATCTACAGATTTGAGGGGTTTGAAACAACATTAGTAATTTGGTCATGACTGCTTTTGCTTTTTTGATGCGTTACCACCTGGAGGTTGGCAAATCTCCTCACATAACTCCCCCCCCCAACCCCTGGCAAAAAAAAGGCTGAGAGCGTGGCCAGCTTAAGTGCTATCTCCAAAGATGGCAAATTTATCCCAAAAGGTAGGGAGATGTAACTAGAGTATGGCAATCTTTGCTCCACCTGGATATCTGAAAGCCAGCCTTGCTGACATGAGGCGCTTCCCACCAAAAACCTCTTTTCTTTTAATCTGAAGATTGTCGTAAAGTTCTGTACCTTGCCCATTGTTGAGAAATGAACTGATATTTGTGTTTTTGTGGACTTATACTAGCTAACACAACACATGGACTTGGCCACACATTTACCCACAGGCTCAGAGAACGCTGCTTGCAATCACCTGTTGTGAGAAGCTTCACATAGATGGTACTCAGCCTGCATTTTATGCTAATGGAGTTTGCAAAGCACACACACTCACAGCTCCTAAGCCTTAGGGGAAGAAAAAGGCACATATAGCTATTGTTAACAGCAATCCACAGATTAAAGACAAGCAACCCTCCGCTGCCAGAGGACCTGATGTCACGAAATCCACGAATCTGATCTACATCTGAATTGCCAGTTCCGGGCAGATGTTACTTTGATTGCCTGAGAAAGTCGGTATCTATCTACAGCCGAGACTTCACACCTGACCAGATGGCTGGCCATGAGTTAGATCTAGTGTTTCAACCCTTAAAGGTAGTGCCTTTACTACACGCACCAATGATTGCAGGGATGGGGCAGACTAACAGTCAGGTGGATCCAGGATGGCAAGGTTGCCACCTGCCCCAAAGATTGGCACTATAAAAAGCGAGGACCATGCGTTAGGTCTTTGCTAGCTGCCTTCCTTTCATCGTCCCCTATCTGCTTCACAAATACCCTTTTGCCCAGCTTGCTATCCAACAATCCTTTGTTCCTATTCTTGATCTCTTGGACTGCAGCCAAAGAGGTCCACATTAACCGGCTGGTTCGGGCAGTGTGTTAGAACAACCCCTAGATATTACTTTCTTACCCCAATTCTCCATTGCATCAGACAAGGCTTCAGAACAGGTGAGTATGAACGAGAACCTGCCCACCTCTTAAGTAAAATAACTATTTTTCTATTTCTGTACTGCTAAAGGAACTTGATTGCATGTGTGTATGAATCTGATTTGGTGTGTATGTGATTTTTATATGCTTCAGTAAAAGACAAATTGTTTTGGAACAGACCAGTCTCGTCTCTTTCATTGGGATATCTTTGGAGTTGACACGACCTCCGTAAACTTTGGTGGGAACCCTTATAAATTTAGTTAGCCATCTGTTGTAGATAAAACAGATTGGCGTAACATCATTCTTCTGATGACCCTACGGCAGTTTGTTTTTTATTCCTAGCCTAGAACAGGGGGAAACGTCTACTGAAAGTTCAGCCAAAAAGTTCTTCCCTCCAATTCCCACATATGTTGGTCACAAAGTCTGGAAAATTTACTCTGTATGAGGCTCAACGATGGTCCTTTTTGTTTCAAGCTTCCTGGGGCTATTAGAAATAGGTTCCAGGCTTGTATCTCAAATTGCATACTGGTAAGTGCTTGCTGGATCTTAACATAAGTGAAGCCAAGTTGGATCAGGTCAATGGCCCATCCTGTCCAACACTCTGTGTCACACAGTGGCCAAAACCAAGGGGCCATCAGGAGGTCCACCAGCAGTGTTCACTCTAAGCTGAGTTAGTGTGAGCTAGCTCATAGTTTTTTAGCCTCCGGCTCACACATTTTTGTCTTCGCTCAGGAAGGATGGCTTCGGAGCAAACTTACTTATGCAGTAGCCAAATTGCTGGCTCACAACTTTAATGGCAGTAGCTCACAAAGTAGAATTTTGCTCACAGGACTCCACAGCTTAGAGGGAGCATTGTCCACCAGTGGGGCCAGAACTCCAGAAGCCCTCCCACTGTTGCCCCCCAAGTACCACAAGTACAGAGCATCACTGCCCCAGACACAAAAACATAAAAGAAGCCATGTTGGATCAGGCCAACGGCCCATCCAGTCCAACACTCTGTGTCACACAGTGGCCAAAACCCAGGTGCCATCAGGAGGTCCACCAGCTGGACTAGAACTGTTGCCCCCCAAGCACCAAGAAGACAGACCATCACTGCTCCAGACAGAGTGTTCCATCTACACCTTGTGGCTAAGAGATACTCATGGACCTCTGCTCCATATGTTTATTCATATGTTTAAAGCTTGTCCAAATGGATTTTTTTTTTTAAAAAAAAGACCCCTCCCACCAGATGACTCCTACTGTGTTTGACCCTATACAGTATTATGGAGTGAAATGAAACACGGATTACTGGATTTCTGATCCTGTTTTGTGTAACTGCGATCGGAAGACTCTGACTTCTTCTTGGCAAGACACATGAAGCACACAGCGTGTAATTTGTCACGTGCGCAACAAATAGGCACATTTATTTTGCTAGGTATACAGGCGGCAAGCAGCCACCCCTTTCGTCATGGCTTTCTCCTCACATGGCACATGCCTATGATTTTGCCTCACCGATGGGATTCTAGAATCTTCCTAGCCCCAGGAACGATTTTCATGTGAGCAGTTGTATGAAAGAGAGTGAGAGAAACTGCAGGACATAAGCAAGGGCTCAAATGCTGGAGCAATGCTGTGTTTACCATGGGTATAATGCCACAGTTGGCTCCCCTGTGACGAACTATCTTCATTAAAACATGGAGCACCATTTACAGTGTGAACAGTTGTCCCATTACACGTCTCCATACTTCATACTTCTTTTCCATGTTCTTGGCACGGCACGGCAACTCATCACAGGGGTAACTACACATGCTAAGTCACTCAGTTCTTGCTTATACCCAGAATTAAACTTATACCCAAAATTACTTTGTTGGTCTCAAAGGCGCCACTGGATACTGACCTTCCACAGCCTGCAGTTCAGCATATTAACCACTTGAGCCACCGCAGCTCCTCACAGGTCATACCAACTGCTTTAGTCCAATCTCAGCTGTACTCACTGCTCAGTTATTTACGCATCTTGACTCTAATTAGCCCTTCCTGGAAACTAAACCCCCCTCTTTCTACCTATATGTAATTGTTGGCAGTCTTGTTTCAATGTATCTGAAGAAGTGTGCCTGCCTGGCCACGAAAAGCTTAGACCCAGAATTAAACTTTGTTGGTCTTAAGCAGTGTTCCCTCTAAGCTGAGTTAGTGTGAGCTATCTCACAGTCTTTTCGTCTCTGGCTCACACATTTTTGTCTTAGAATCACAGAATCATAGAGTTGGAAGGGGCCATACAGACCACCCAGTCCGACCCCTTTGCCCAGTGCAGGACCGGCCTAAAGCATCTCTGACAAATATTCATGCAGCCTCTTTCTTGAAAGCTGCCAGTGAAGGGGAGCCAACCACCTCCCTAGGCAGCTGATCCCACCTCTGAACCATGAAAAAGTGTTTCCTAATATCCAGCCGATATCAGGAAGGACGGCTCCAGAGCAAACTAATTTATGTTCACTCACAACTTTGATGCCAGCAGCTCACAAAGTAGAATTTTTGCTCACAAGACTCCACAGCTTAGAGGGAGCATTGGCCACTGAGCTCCAACTGTGTTCTATAGTTCTTTATGTTGCGGCTGCCTTATCCCATGGCAGTACATTTTCATAACCTCCCTCTGACATCTGACAAAGGGAGCTATGACTCTCAAAAGCTTATGCCCCCAAAATCTTGTTGCTCTGTTAGGGGCTGCTGGCCTCAAATCTCACCATCCTGCTGCAGGACCAACAGAGCTTCAAGCCTCTGAAAGTATTCCCATGGCAAATTCTCATTTAGGTGTGATATTTATATCCAGGGGTCATTTCGTAGAAAAAGAGGTGCAGGAGCTCATTAGCATAACTTATTAGCATAGCTTGTTTGCATATGCCACACCCCCTGACATCACCAGAAGTGTGTCAGAAGGCAACACCCACCGCTCAGGCTCCACTGGACTGTTT
>NW_015162004.1:360444-361743 GCF_001447785.1 Gekko japonicus | reverse complement strand
CTGGACTGTTTTGGATTGCTAGCTATGGGGGGGGAACGACATGCAGATCTGCCCTCACAGAGGAGGGAGAGCTTGTACCTGAAGGGGAAGGGGGCTCTGCAACTTACCTGGTTGCTTCTTGCTCCTTGTGGCCCGATGGAGGGCTGCTGGGAGCAGGGGGCGGGGCTTGCTGCATGTGCCCACCCCCTGGGCTCCTTACTGCCGGAGCTCTGCTCCTGTGTGCTCCCGCAGGAAATAACCCGTTTATATCACTCCTCCTCAGCCTTGTTTTTAGAGGTGGCTTAGTGGCAGGTCACCAAAGACCAGCAATCACATTCAAATCAGTAAGAAACAGGGGTCCAGCATAAAAGTGAGAGAATAAAAGATTTTTTAAAATCTTGATTAAAAACCTTGAAGGCCACAATCAGAATGCCAATGAAACCAATCCGGACTCCCAAGCCAGTTAAGGGCTTTCTAAGCTAGCGCTGTTGGGGAGGTCAGGTCCGCCCCCTCCGAACTTCTCTTCCCTTGAAAACCCTATGGGGTCGCCAAGTCAGTTGTCACTTGACAGGAAAATTATACGCCTCACACCAAAATTTACACTTTAGGAAAGCCTCACTCTATTGATTTTAAACATGTGATGTTAAAAAATAATTACCAGGCTTTTCTAAAAAGGTAACGACAGATACAATCACTGCAACAGGGTGCACTGAGAGGTCAGCAGAACAAATTTATTTATTTCAGATATTCATGAGTGGGCAGTGCGGCTGAAAAGGATAAGACTAGAATAAAAACAAAACAAAAACAGAAGCGACAGCAGATTAACACGGCCGCTGCTCCTCCAGAGGGAAGTTAAAGTTACTTGAGTATTTCCCATTCATAGGAGTGGACTGGGAAGTGAAATATGGACTTGGAGCAAGACAAGTCGAGCAAACCCTGTGGTGCTACAAGCCAGTGTTTCAAGGCCACTCCTCTCAGGAGGGGCAACAACGGGCATTCTCTCAGCTCACCCATTGCTGGCAGGAAGAAATAATTGGTGACTTGACATCAGAGGTCATTTCAGGGGGGATCGCGGGGGATTGCAGTCCCCCCTGGTGAGGTACAGAGGGCGGGGCACATGACGAAGCCCCGCCCCCCGCTTCCGGCCGCCCCGCTTCCGGCCCTCATTCAGGCAGGAGAAGAGGGAGGGTAAGTTGCTTCCTCCCTGCCTCTCCCCACCCCTGCCTGCCTGGGGCCAGGGAGGGCCTTCGCGGGGCTTCCTTGCACTCCTGCCGGCCTTGCAGCTCCACCGCCGGGCCCCTCATGGGGCTCGGCAGTGGA